>NC_089312.1:6774437-6951937 GCF_036669915.1 Pocillopora verrucosa
TGCGATATCAGTTTTCGCGTGCAATTTAACGCGGAATTCCCTCGTCAGGCAATGAATTTTCCTAAAAATTGATTTAAGGTAGCCTAAACGGTGAGCATTTTAAAAATCACCTAGTTTTTTATAACCTCTAACTCGTAGTCAAATAAACGTTTTTTTTTCCCGTCGGATGCACTGAAAGAATTATTTTATGCTCAACCTCAATGATATTTTGCTACATTTTTATCATATGGAAGTTAGGATACAACCAGCCAGAGAAGCTACCACCTGGAGTCTACAATAGTAATACTGAGTTGACCGAATTATAAATATAAATTATTATTAGTGATGTGATGTGCGATTTCTCTGGGGAGACCGATTTTTGAGCTTTTAGCGCAATAACCATTGAATTGCGGTGTAAAATAATTTCATCCTTTAAAAAAAAAAACAGCTTGGTTTAAACAGAGTTAATAGTGCCCTCTTCTAACTCTGGTTTATACTCTTCTCGTACAGTTCCATATTCGAGTAGAACGCATTCGCAAATTGACACGTTTAACGTGCTTCACTAGCTCCATGACTCATTAAATGTGTGTACTGAGACAATCGGATTCACAACTATTCGTAAGATTGTTGACGAGCGTAAGCTAATAACTGCAATTTGTTGGGTTTCTTATGAATTAGAAATGCGAGTGTCGAGACTTCGAAGATTAACTTGCACTGCTTCCACTTTCCTTAAACGGTTTCTTCCGATTGCATGAGTTGACTTGAAATCTGAATATACTGATTTTAAAATGAGGTTTTTGAAGAAAAAAAAATTGTGAAGCGCTTCCCCGATCACAATCATTGATGCTTCGATGAAAAATTTTGATGTGCTTTTTAAAATTCGTTGCCAGGCGTGTCACCACATTTTTCTTGATGTATGTTCTCTAAATCTCAAATTCAGAACGCACAAAATTAAGTTGTTTGCGTGAGTGCTGTGGGCTAAATGCTCACCTAAAATATCGTTTTTACTTCTAAGTTAGATTTGGGTCGCATTAGATACCTCAGCCTCCTGTAACTGTTTTATCACGTATGTTATCCTGTCTAATCTTTGACCTAATTTTCATACACATCCATAGATCGTTAAGCATAAACGATATCAAGAAGTTGTCTAATGATTTGTTTTCTGAATTATTCAACCTGCAAACCTATTAGCTTTACTTTAACTGTTCCAGGATTTTACTAAAACGCATGTTCCTTCATGAATAATGAATATCACACAGTTTCTAGAACTCTTAGCTATTGGCATAGCAGGTGGCGTAATACACAAAACGATCGCAATGCTACATCAGTTAACAACTCAAGTTCGAGATAAAGACAAATATAATTGGAAACATAGTGTTCTTAAAAATATCAAGTAATCGGCAAATAGAGGCACTTGCATTCAAAAGAGCATTAAAGAAACGTCTAAACAACCCGTACTGGATAATGATGGATAGAAAAAATCATAATATGATCCCCTCGCCTCTGTAGACAGAAAAACAACAACAATAAGGACAACAAGGACAAAAACAGCAAAAAAATAACATTAAATGCTCATTTAAATGATCTTTGTATTCTTCTTATTAGGATTTGAATTCTATCCAGTTCTTTAACCTGCTGTAACTATTTAATCACGCTTTTTCATATGCCTAATCTTTGTAGTTACTTCTCTGGCAACCAAATAGAAAATCTACCGCCTGGAGTCTTCGCTAACAACACCGAGTTGACTCGCCTGTAAGTAAAACATTTGTAGCTTCATATTTGATACTACCGATACTATTTTATTTCAAACTTTAAAAATTGTGTTTTGTACAACACTTATTGTTATATTTTGTAAGCAACTAATGTTGATTCCATTCCACCTATAATACAACACACGTTAAACTGTAAAGATCTAAATTCAGATTATTCAGAACATATTTTTACCCAGTCCAGGGTAGTAACAGCATTAATAGCATTTCCAAAGTTATCCCTACCATTACTTTTTATATTGTCGAGAAGGACATGATTTATCTATTATCTTTAAATCACGTTTCTAAACTTCACCAGAGATCATATCTCCATTGTTCCTTATCTCGTTACATTTACCTAATTTTCTGTTCTGTTTTTCTTTGACCTAAGTAGTTAAAAAAAAGAAAAAAAAAGGTAGATATCGACTTTTTGACGTACATCACCAATATACACCAATGGGTAACGTAGTCTTCCGATGGAATTGACAAAATTCTATTCTTAACACCTTCCAAGGGAAGTAAGATACGTTTGACGCGAAAAAGGTACCGGAAATCAGATGAAAATCAGAGAGGGCACATAATGTTGTCCGATGGTATCCTTCGATACCTATTTGTGGAATGGAATCCGATGGGGTTTATGGGAATCTAACGGTGTCCATCCACGTTCACCGAAATTACTGGTCTTGTGGTTAACCTAACCTCAGACAAGTGTAGTATAAACGAAATACGCCAAGTTCTTAAAGCCATAGGGCGAAACAGCTCTTTTCAAGCGCGAATGACTTGAATTTATACCTTGTTTTTTCAGGCCTTTTAAGCAAAACAGCGCTTTACGTTAACAAATGCAGTATGCATGAAATATGGCCCGTTTTTTAAGCCATGAAGCTAAACAGCTCATATCATGCCTGAACAGATTTTAGCCATTGTTTAACAAAACCGCGTTCTAAATTATTTTGATTTTGGCTATTCCTAGCATATGAACATTGCTAATCATTAAGAGAATAAAAAAGGCATAAAACGCAGACTAGAAAATCATTCATCTGCCCAAAATAAGGCATTTACAAATAGGTTAGGTGAAGACAGTCAAAGGAATCTATAACGCCTAAAGTTTGGCAAATAGATTGTCAGTTAATAAAAGATGACGCTACTGTTGCACCATAAGGACTGTCGTACTTGTCGTAATGCCTCGGAGACTAGCACAACAGACAAACACGGTAACCCTCAACAAAGTAGCCATTTGCTTTGAGTTATACAGGTTTGTTTTAATTATTTTAAAGAGCTTGTGCTTGCTGCCCGTGTTTTAAAAGCTGTTTTAGGAAAATGAGGAATTCGAAAATGAAGGAAAAATCTCAAACACAGTTTTAAATGAAGGACAATAAGTCGAAATATTCCTTCATGTTTGGCGAATTAGTTGCATTGGATATTGAGTATCGTATATCGGCCGGGCGTATCAGTGAGCTAAAAAGCCTTAAAGCTTAGGACGTACTTCTTGTACAAATCGAAAGCAACTTTAACTTTCAGAAGCGTGTTATAAAATTGGCGCGGTCTCCGTGCTATATTGTGCAAAGTTGCAAGCATTTATTTATTGACCACCTTCTAACAAAGCTGACGACATGAGCATTGAAGCGAGCATCGAAAGAGTTCATTTATTAAATAAAGAAACTTTGATTGTTTCCGATATCAACATCGACTTCAGAGAGAAATAAGGCTATGGTTAACATCGCCTTGCGAAAGGACTTCGTAATTTGCATTCCAAACAGCTTGTGGATTTCATTACACGCCCCGTGAATGGCGCTGAATGTGATCCGTGTAACTATCGTCCAATTTCAGTGTTACCGGTTTTGTCGAGAGTCATTGAGCGCCATGTGCACATCTTATGCACTTTTCTCTGCGATAATAACTTGATTTTTTTAGGGCAGTCTGGTTTTCGCAAAAACCTCAGAACTGAAACTGCCCTCATCAGGATAATCGATGACCTATTTAATTTGGACAAGGACAGGGTCTCTGGAGTGGTGCTTATTGACTACTGCAAAGAATTTTATATGGTTGACTATGAACTATTACTGAAGAAACTGGAGGCACATGGCATGGTGAATACGGAGCTTAAATGGTGTCGGTCTTATTTGACCGGAAGGAAGCAAGTAGTTCACCTGAGTGGAAAGGAGTCAAGTAAGGCGCCGATGAAACATGGAATTCCTCAGGGAAGTATTTTAGGCCCACTATTCTTCATACTATTTATCAACGATCTACCACTGCATGTCAGTTCACAAGAAGACCTCTATGATGATGGTACCCTTGCAGCATCTGCTCACTTTAATAATTTACTTGAACTTTAACTTTCCCTAAATATCTCCGCAAATGAGATACGTCACTGGGCTGACTCAAATAAACTCCCAATCAACAAGTCAAAGGCTAAAGTCTTAACGATCACCAGAAAGTACCTGGCGTCTAACATCAATAATGCACTTGTTGTCCACTCCAACTTGTTGTCCGCAACACGCAAACTGCGTTCGTTTCCTACACGCAATTGCAAGTCTGACTGTGAGATGCGTGTAATTTACACGAAATCTGGCAATTACAATTCATTAAATTTTTTAACTGAGACAATTAGAAGGAAAATTGTTTGTAACATTTTTGACGAGCATCAGCCAGTAATATAACTGCACTTTGTTGCGTTTCTTATTAATGAAAATGCGAGTGTAAAGGTGGCTGGTACCAGTTTCCTCACAGGGGAGTTGGTCCGCTCTCATGCGTCACGCGCGAGAGAAACGCGCGAAGGAAGCGCGAGATTTAAAAGGCGAAAAATTCACAACAAACATGACGGCGCGAGGCTTTCTACGGTCTACGCATTTTTGTCTTATTTTGTAAGAAGTTTGCCCACCAGAGTGTATTTGATGTATTCAACGGCCACTACGTATGCAGGAGACAGAAACGAAAGTAAAGAAGGCGATTCTCGGCGACATAAAGGCTGCTTCGCATCGAAACGAAAAATCCAATCGATACGAAATCTCGTGACAGCGAAAAAAAGAGAGAACTCAAGTGAAAGAAAATCTGCCAGAAGAAGAGAAAGACTGCGAACCTCCAAGGAAAATAAAACGAGGTCACAACAGGTAAGTAATGTGTTACATTGCTGTTGCATTTTGGCTGGTTCGACTGAGATTTGTTTCGTTTTCTTCTTTCCTTTTCTTCTTTTGATTCTTGATAATTAAATACCCGAAATCAAATAGCTAAGCAAAAATTTTATCATTACAGCACACTAAATATGAGGTTGATATTTGTGGTACAAGACTGATTGAACTTCCAGTTCTTCGAAATGAGTTGAAATCTTGCTCAAGCTGCAAAAGAGATAAGTTCCTGTAGGAGCCTTGAGAAATATTTTTTCTCAAAAAGAAAAAAAAAAGAGACACACAAAACAAAATAAGTCGGTAAAAATAATAGATCTTTTTATAAATCTCATGAGTGTATTAAAATGTTTGTCTCTGGTATTGTTGTGTAAGGTGGGTAAAATAATTTTTTGGTAAAATAAAATATTTTAAAATATTACTGGTATTGTTTAACACAGTGCAGGAAACTTCTTTTAGCTATTAAGTATGGGCATTTAGACAGGCTCAAATATGACTTTTCTTGCTGATCAAATTTCAGAGTACAATATCTTACCTCCCGTCATCTTGAACTTCCACTTTCTTAAATTGTTTGCTTTCCTCAAACTATTTGCTTCTATGCATAAATAAATGACTTTGATCACTAGGCCATTTATTGCACCCACAGGTCCATTATCCCTTACAAACATTATGGAAGAAAAACAAAGTGGTCTCAGTAGTATCTTCAGCATTAAATGCAGCTTCTGTAGTCACAGAGCTGGAAGCTGTGGTCCTCTTGTTAACAATATCAACACAAGGGCAGTATTGGGATCCCTCCATGCTGGCATGGGGAATACCCACCTAAATAATTTACTCTCTAGAATGTACCAACAAATCTTAACCTGTTTAAAAGAAGAGAAAGAGAAGTTGGAAATGCCCTAGAGAAGGTTGCTACAGACAGCTGTAAATTTAAATTAAATTTAGAAAAAAAAATTGCCGAGAAATCTTCTGGTCTATCTGCAGACCATCTCCTTGGAGTAGCTGTCTCCTATGATATGGGTTGGCAAAAAAAGGGGAAGGGGACACAACTCTGCGACTGGTCATGGGGCTGCCATGGGTCTCGCTGCTGGAAAAGTTGTGAGTTATTCCACAAGATGCAAGATGTGTCGAGTATGTAGCCATAACAAATTAACTGGGAAAGAAAAAAAGCATGATTGTTGAAATAATCACTATGGTCATCAAAATTAATGGAAAGAGATGTTGCTTGTGAACTGTGGAGAAAAGCTCCTCAATCTGGAGTCAAATTTTCTATTTATGTAGGGGATGATGACTCAACAACCCTTGCAGACATAAAGGACAAAGTCCCTTATGGTGTTGAGAAATGGTCTGATGTTGGTCATGCTAAGAAATCCCTCAATACCAGATTATACAATCTTAAGAGACTACTTCAAAGCATTGAATTGCTCAATTCTCAGTTCAAAGGTTGTAAATTACATCACTGAGTGCTTCAGTATTTGTGTCAGCCAAATGTGGGAGATCCTGAATCTTTAAAGCAAGGTCTCAAAAACATTATTCCCCATGCCTTTGGGGAGCATACTTGTTGTAATGTTTCATGGTGTGGTTTCAAGCAAAATCCTGTTGCCTACAAACATACAGACTTGCCAAATGGCAAAGATCTCTTTGGAGATTCCCTAAAAAAGCCTTAAGTGACATTCTGGACGAATATTCTACTGACATTGTAGTGAACAAACTGACCCCACGTGCTAATTCACAGAGAAATGAAAGTCTTAATAGCACCAATGGTTCTTAGAACTCCAAAACTCGTTTTTATGGAGGAAGTGAAAGTAATGATTTTTGAGTAGCATGTGGGGTGGCACAAACCAATATTGGATACAACCACATTGGAAAAACATTAGAGATTCTTAATATTGAGCTTGGTTCTCTCTATGAAAGACATGCTAAAGGAATGGACAAGAAGGTTTTTTTATGACAAACAACAAAAAGAAAAAAAAGAAATTCAAGAGAAGGCATAACCAGTTATCTTAACAAAAAAACCTCACAAACACTCAGGAGGGAAGTCAGTGAAGGGATCACCTATGAGTCTTCAGCTGGTCTAAATTTGGACCCAACAAATCATCAAACAGGGTCACAAAATGTATTTGAAATGCCTACAGAAATATCACTCACTGAGCTAAAAGGATAAATGAAGAAATAACACCACCCTACACTGTAAGGCCAAAGATTGTGCACTTACAATATGATTCAAAACAGAAATATAAATTCGTTATCTTTGACACATAAACGACTTGCACAGGGAAGCTAGCTGAGATGTGCAAACTGTCTGCTGTAAGTGGAAATGGGAAACATGAATTCTCCATTTACATTCTCCCAAAAGCAACATAAGTTACAGTGCCTACCTTGTCAATGGCCTGACCATAAAGACCATAAAAGGAGTAAAGACATTGTGCCAAGGAAGCATTCCTGTCGAAAGTATAACCATAGAGGAAGCACTTCGTGACTTCCTGACTCTTATAACTAAAGTCAAGTCTTCTGAGCGACATGAAAATCAAATAACTGTTTTAATTGGTCATAATTCGACAACGTTCGATGTCCTTACTCTCCTAAGAAATAGTGATGAAAACTTCAAGGATGGCATTACTGACATGAATGTTTACTTTGCGGATAGTCTACATCTGATGAAAAAACTGATTAAAAACAAACATAAAGCACTTGAGCTCGATTCTAGTGGATACTGCAAACCAAACCAAAGTAACTTTTACAACCATTAGTTCAAGGAACAATTTGACGCCCATGATGCTTTAGAAAATGTCAGGGCGCTGAGAAAAATTCTTTTTGGATCGTTTTTAAGCTTCTCCAGGAAAAACATCGTTGAGAATTCCAGTATCATCAGTGCTCCCCACGCAGTGGCAAACATGCTCTACCGAGATCAACGCCACGAACTTCTTCTAACATTCAGTGACAACTTGTTCAACGTAACCGACACCGGACCAATTAAAAGATCAATGGCAGAAAACATCGCTGACAGTGATCTCTCTTACGATGACCTTCACAAACTGTACACAAGGTTACGAGGTTTGGTAGAAGAGGACTAGTCGCCATATTGTCTAATCCACCAGCAACTTCATCGGCGAAGACAACACGAGTCACACGGACGAAGAGGATATTGGCCGCCATAGTTAGACACTTCGAAGAAACCAGGAACGAAGAATAAGGAGAAATGCCCGAAAAAATCTCAGGCATAACGTTTTACCTATTAGAAGACTCGCAATCTCTAAACAAACATTCCGATCGAAGCGCCAACCAACACGTGTTTTCCATTTCAAACTTTCGCTCGTTGTTTTTCAATAAAAATATGGCTAATATAGTCAGAAGCTGGAAGTATATCTTTCAAGGTGGGCCCGGAAGGCTGTTTTTAACGGCTATTGAATGACTTTCTAAGCAGTAAACGTTTCTGAACATCAGATCGGATGCAATAGGAGCTCGCGCGAGCACACGCAATTGTCAGCGGTAGCCGTAACAGATCATGAACAACTGTCGATATATATATACAACGACATCCGGAATTTTAAATGCGCGAGAACGTGCGTGGGAATTGCTAGACTCACGAAAGCTTTAGCATGAAAAAAAAAGTCCGGTGACCCCTTCTTTTTAATGTTCCAATATAATAATAACATGGAAAGGAATCATCAGAAAAAATTAGGAAATTCTACGGAAGGACATTTGCGATACGTGAAAATTGCCTTTTTCTAAATTCTCTGAAATTCCGCTCCGTATAATTTTTTTTAAGTCTTTGTGCATTTTCCTTTTCAAGTGCCAAATGCGGCCACTAAGAAAAATCACGGGGTCGCCGAGTTAGTTTTCAAATTATTTGAGCCACAAGCTAAAATAGGCGTCTGAATAATCCTATGAAAGTGTTGCCATGGAAACTGCTGGTGACGAAATAACACCTATTTTTGGATAACCAATGGTTATATTCTTCAACCCTGTAAAAGTGTTCAACTGGCCTTGGTTAGTCGTTTTGTTATATTCTTTCAAAGCTACAGACCATCAAAAAGATAAAAACTGGTACCAGCCATCTTAACTTGCCCTGCTTCCGCTTTTCTTCAAACAGTTTCTTCCGATTGCCACGAGTTCACTTGAAGTTTTGAATTTAATGATTGTTCGGAAGCGATAACGAAAATCTCCTTAAAAAGCAGGCACCTTTAATCGGTTAAAAGATGGTAAAACTGAAAAAAAATGCGACTAAAACTGAAAAACACACACGCGAGAAATCGTACGCGTAACTTGCGTACGAACTGGTAAAATTTAAATGTCTCAGCGCGCGCGCGCTAACCGCACGACACGCCATTCCCGTACTATCTTCTTAGCATTTTCCCCCTCCCAACACTGGGAGGTAGTCCTAGTGTGTTCCTAAATAAGGAATTAAAAATTGATTCCAAGTGGAATCAGTTTATTAATTCGTCTCACGACAGTTTTGACGCCACACGCAACTTTAGCAACACGGGTGTGGCCATCACGTCCAGGATACACTTCGGCAATTCGTCCTAACGGCCAACGTCCTCTTGGAGTATCGGGCTGAATCACAAGAACTACATCTCCAACTTTTAGGTCTCGGAATTCTGAAGTCCACTTCGGTCGGCTGTTAAGGGCAGGAATACATTCCTTGAGCCATCTCCTCCACACTCGTGAAATAATGGCCCGGAGCTTTCGCCATCGTTGACGCGGAGGCAAAGGAGTGGTTTCAACGGAGTCAAGCACGAACTGTTCCTCCATTTGGCCCTGTAAGAAATGGTTAGGGGTCAATGGAACATCTTCTAGTGGATCTGAACTCTGATAAGTCAACGGACGGGAAATTAAGAAGGGATTCTACCCCAGCGAACACAATGATCAGCTCCTCATCGTTTACATGTTTACACCAGTTTCTTCCGATTGCCACGAGTTCACTTGAAGTTTTGAATTTAATGATCATAGAATGGAGTTTTTGAAGTAAAAGCAAACCAAAATTGTAAAGTGCTCCCCCCATCACAATCATTAAACAAATCGCACATATTGTGAGTCGCCAGGCTTCCCGTTTCATTGGTATGCACCACTTGCAGTTACTCAGCATACTTTTAATATCAGACTAAGCGTGCCAAACCACAATTCTCTAATTGTACTAAGCGTTTAAATATCTTTTCAAAGTTTGCAATCGAAAAACTCTGACAGACATTTCCGGGACAGAAAAGATCAGCCATACAAGGAGGAAAACAGAATCCTCTCGCCTCTCAAATGGGAAAACAACGAGAAAACTATATCTATAACAACAACATAAACAGCACAGCAAGACGTTGAATGATCACCTAAATTATCGCTTTATTTTTCTATTTGGCGTCGTTGAGTACTTAACATGTTGTAGTCATCTAATCTTTTAATAAATTTCAAAATTAAGTCGCGGAAGCCTGAACGGTAAGCTTTTAAAAATGTACCTAGTTTTGGATAACCTGGACCGATCTCTAATTCGTAGAAAAATAAACGTTTTAGTCGCTCATCGATACACTTAAAAATAATTTTTTTGATTGCTTAAATACCCAACCTCAATGAATTTATGCTACAGTCTATTTCTGTGGGACTTGTGAGACATCCAGCCAGAGGTGTCAACACTAGCAATACCGAATTGGCCGAATTGTAAAAAAATGAAATCACAATTCCAGGTTTATGCGTAGAGAATGTTTTCATTTCTATTTCTGTTGAAACACCTTTCTGTTGAGAGACTTTTTGCACATTCCCAATTCCCCATTCCCGCTTTTAACAACATCCACCTTTCTACGGATCACCGCTGACAGGCAAAACAGTTTATGACTGGATAACAGCCCTTAGAGGCGTGAAGTGGAAACAAACACCGACAACTCGAGAAATTTCAAGTCCCTGTAGGCATTTTCCCTGCTCAAAAGTATAGAAATCTGGAAACAAGTTTGCTTTTTTTTGTTTGTTTTTTTTTCTATTTCGAACGATGTTTGATCAACACTTTAGGTGTATTGAGTTCACTGATTTACTAAATTTTTGTCTATTAAGGACTTCAAAAAAATTTTAAATATTGTTTAGACTCATTCCCAGTTTAGTTTATCCAACCAAATAAAAAAAAAGGAAAAAAAAACCTATCAAATGAACAACTCGAAATCATGTGTTGTTCAGAATCATAAAAAATGACTTATTATCCTAAAGTCACGGTTCTGAAGTTTACCTGAAATCCGATCTCAATTGTCGTATATGTCAAGACTGGTCAGAGGAATACAATCTACCTCTTTTTGTTGTTTGGTTTCCGAGTCCAAGTTATAATTTGAGTTTGACTTCGAGTTGAACTTTTAACGCTAAAAAGAAAATAATAATAATGATAAAAAATTACCAATGGGCCTACGTGGAATTGAAGAAATAGTTATTTCTTCATGACAAGGGTGTCAAAAAACCTCTGACGTTGAAAACTTGCCTCTCGCCATTCAAAAAATTTGTATGCAAATTTCTTTAAGCTGAAAAGTGACCTTGTTATTAAGAGAGGAAGAGAAAAAACCAGGTCAGGGTTAATTTGAGAATGACAGTGTTGGACATAAAGAAACCGTAGCACTCTTTTAACTTTACTATTTAAGCGTAGATCTTTACAACAATAACCAGGTTTGATGGCTTGAAGAACTTATCAAATTTAAGGGCAGGGAGTACTATTTGGATCAACGTACTAAAAATGCTTTTCAGTAGCAAAATTCACTGCATAATAGTTAATTAGAGCTACAAATCGCACAATGTGGTATGTCGCCGGATTTCCCGTTTCGGTGGCATTCAGTTACTTCCATTTTTTTCAGTACTCGAAATTAAGAATGCCAGACCATAATTCTGTAAATGTACTTGTACAAAGAGTCCAAATATCTCCCGAAGTTTGAATGAAACAACCAGGTAGACATTTTCAGCACAGAAAGACATCAGCCATATAAGGCGGGAAAATAAAATCCCCTCGCTTCTCCTGAGGGAAAAGCGACAACCAACCAATAATCACAACAAGAGTAAAAACAATCGAACATCACACACACTACTTCAGGGGTCTCTACTTAATTCAGAACCTCGACACAAATTATTAACTATAGAAAAATAAAAATTAAAAAAAAAACATAAAATTTAAAAAAGGAAAGAGAAAGAAAACATTTTCACACAACCATAAAACCAAACGAACTTAATATTGAAGAGCTGATGTATCAAGCAAAGGAATGGAGTTGCATTACTGCAGCAAAATTTTAAACGTGTGATGTTAGAATTATCATTAAATTAGTTTTAAAATTGTTTTGAGGTAGCCTAAACAGTGAGCACTTTAAAAAGCACCTAGGTTTTTACAACCTCTTCTAACTCGCAGTCAAATATATACGCTATAGGAATTATTTTACGCTAAACCTCGATGGTATTTTGCTACATTTTTATTATATGGGATTTGGAAGACAACCAGCTGGAGAATATACCACCTGGAGTCTACAATAGCAATACTGAGTTGGCTGAATTATAAAAACATCAAAGCATAAGTTCATATTTGATAGTTAAAGAATGTGTATGCCTTTATTTGTGTTCAACACCACTTGAACAAAATTTTGTCAATCACCGAATGTGAGTGAAGTTATACTCACACCGGTTGTCGTCAGTCTTGAGACTAATTGATTTCCGGAATAAGGTTAAGGTTGCCGTATTTTTTGTTTAAGATGTAATTATTTATCAAATCTTGAGAACCCAGTTTCTCAAGAAAACACTTATTTTGTAGGTCGCTAAACAGAAACAAGATTAAGAAGTTGCGTGGTGATTTATTTACTCCATTAGTGAAGCTACGGACTCTGTAAGTCAGGAAGCTCATTTTTATATTGATCTACTTTAACTTGAAAGGATATTAACTTTTGCTTTAGATATTTCCACGCAAGTAACAAAAGGAAAAACTTGCACTTCGCGCCCGACTCGCGCTTGCCTCCGTTCGCAACCCAAAAAATCACGCCAGTTCTGAAGGCTAAATGCTGACCTAGATATCGCTTTATTTTCTTGTTGGGATTTGGATTGCATCCAGAACCTAGAGCCTGATTATTTCCGAGGGTAAAGATCAGAATTCAGATTCCGATGAATTTGAAAACGATCGATACACCAAAGAATGTAAGCCAACACCTTGAGTAGGATTTGATTGATTGCGTGAACATTGTCAAAACGCTAAAGAAAAAACAAAGCCCATGTTGGTAAATTTGCCCTATGGAACTGTGATCTGCGTTCTCAGTTTTCGTTTTACCCGCCAAAGTCGCCAGGTTATATTGGAAGCTAATGAAGCAAAAAAGTGAGAGATCAGAGATGTCTTTAACGTACTGTATGGCAACGATACGTATCCTTTAGAACTTTTATGGAAAGCCGATAAGTGTAGCCATCTTGCATTTGTGTGAGAACTTTGCAGCTTATTCTACCTTGTCTCTGAATAAGCCCTTTTAGTGGTTTGATTCTTTTTCTCTGGGGAGACCGATCTAATTTTATCCTTAAAAAAAAAAAAAACAGCTCGGTTTAAATAGAGTTAGTAGTCCCCTATTTTAACTCTGGCTTATACTCTTCTTGTAATTCCATATTCGAGTAGAATGCGATCGCAAGTTTACACGTTTAGCGTGCTTTACAAGCTCCATGACTAAATAATTAGTTTAAAATGCATGCAGTAAAAAATGCATGTAGTTAAAAGGCTGCACGCGCGCAACACGCAAACTGCGTGTCACTACACGCATTTGCAAGTGTGAGTGTAAAATGCGTGTAAATTATACGCATTTAAAGTCACTCGACAACAACTCATTAAATGTATTTACTGAGACGATTGGATTTACATTTATCCGTAAATACTTAACGAGTATCAGCAAGTTACTGGACTTTGTTGGGTTTCTTAATTCTTAGTTGGTGAAACCTTTTTTTCTATTGCGGAATCGTAACAGCTAACATGTGCTTGCATATAGAATTTCCTATTGCGACGAGTTCACATTTTTCCAGAACCCTCCACCAACGCCAACACTAGACACATCCACTTGAAGTAGTATAGGCAACTGGGGACTGAAATGACACAAAACAGGGCCCTGAGCGATAAGCTTCTTGGACTCAACAAAAGCTTTGCCATGTGAGTCAGTCCACTGGAAGGGAACGTCTTTGTAGGTGAATTTTCTTAAAGCCTTGACCACATCACTCAAGTTTGGACAAAACTTTGCCAGAAAATTCAGCATTCGGCATACTGAAAATTGCTTCTGCTATGGTTAGGGCTGGGCTGACACCTTGAAGTTGAGCTGGAATCCCGTAAAAATCACTTTTGGGGTTTTAAACTTCTACCTGGCTGGGTTGAGCTCGAGTTCCACTTGTTGCATTCGCAGCAGGAAATTGCGAAGATTCTCATCATGATCTTTCTCGGCCTCCTCCTGTGTTATTCCACATCCATATTTAAGAACACGATCCGCAATGTTACAGAGACCTTTTATTCCTGCCAGGGCTTACTGCTGTCTCGTTTGATATTCCTCGTTTCGCTAGAGACTCGCTAGGGCAGACGTCACCACCAGTACCAGCCAAAAAGAGTATGAGAGATTGTGGCTAAGCTTCATTAGTGATCTAAAGTGTGTTGGTGAAACCAGATATCGCATCAGCTACCACAAAATAATTTGCACCATTCAGTTGTGGCAAAATGTCTTCAAAACGGGGAATTTACCTTTTCGGTGTTCGATTTAGTGTAATGTCACGTGACTTTTGTTGTAAACAAACCGCGAGAGCTCGGACATTGGGTCAGCTACCCACGACCCGTGTAAGGACTTCGACATTTTGTTGTAGATAATTTCCACTGTCGTGAAGCTTCTCTATACACAAAATTGATTTCTTTGTTGTGTAATATGTTTGATTATTTATCAAGCAAGTTGTTATTTCACTACCGCCAAAGTAGATGCGAAGAATATAGCAAGAAGCGTAAACAAAATAAGAACCGATTTCAACGCTGTCAATGTGGCAGGACTTTGAAAATATTTCGAGGAATCGGGGGATTTCGGCGAGCAGATAGTTGAAAACTTCGATCGTGGAAATCGTCTCCGCAGTTGAAAAATTGGTTCTGCCAATGGATTCAAATTTCGAATAAGACGACACCACCTCTTCAAACCATTCTGTTAATCAGGAGATACAAATTCGCAAATCATCTTTCGTAAAGACTGTGTACAATGTGGACGCGTCGCTGCCGTTTGGATTGTAAGACATTTTTAGTCATTTGAGTACCACTCCACCGATTTATCAGGGACTCGCCGCTTATATATCATTTTAAGATAAATACCTATTCATCGATGGTTATGTGGAATCTTTGGTAACAACTCAGTTCAAACAAGAGGGTGTTCATGTATATGTGGCTTAAGTGCAGCCTTTGAAGAAAGTCAAAACGGAGGAGGTAAAGGAATACCAAGATCTCTCTTTTATTCTTGTTTGTTCTTGTACACATAGCTGTCTTTCTTGTACACGAACGACGCATTTCGATGACATGACCCTTTCCACCTTTGCCTTCTCAGCTTTTGTCTAACTGCTCCAAGAAAATAGAAAAACTTGAACGAATCGCCGATTAGACAGGATTGCGATATTGGTAATCGTTTTCGCAAGCATCATAAGTGCCTCTCTTTGTCGCAACCATTCTTTTGGTATACTTGGGGAACTGAAATCGTACTCGTTCATCGTGTATGAATCGGTTTTATTTTAGGGAACCAAGGCTTGCTCGCGTTCAAAGCGATTCGAGAGTACTAATTTCCATCACGCATACCTTTTACTAACCGAGTTCGAGGGCCGTACTGTAAGATACGGACCTAGTTTTTTTCCGCTGGGTTTATGTCACAAGCGCGAAGTGCACGGGAAAAACGAGGTTCTTTAACTTGCAGTACGGACCGAGAAAAACGAAGTTAGTACGATATTTACTATATCTCTTGATTCAAATAGAAGGGAAAAAGATTTTAGTTTAAGCGGAACGGCCAGTAATGATTAACGAGCGTCAAATCCTAAGCACGAGAATATTTTATTGGCTTCCAATAAAAACTGGACTTTGGGTCAAAAGTTCAAAATATTCGTTAATTACCCATGCGTAGTTTAGAATAATGCAAAATTACACGAAAGCAACAGTTTAAGTATACCAAGGTTTTCTGTAAGGAAGTGAGATAAAACGTTCTATAAGTAACACTCTTGTCGAGAGTTTTTTTTTAATTCCTGAAATCTGCAAAGCACAACGCGTTTCTGTGTAGAGAGTGCGAACTAACGGCTAACTTTGTTCAATGTCAGTGTCAACGTCAAACGAATGAATGAATTTTATCAATTCGATCGAAAACAGCACAATCACCTTTTTAACGATAAGTATCTGATTTTTGGTGATTTGTGGCGTTTTCATAGAAGTTACAGGGTGCAGACTGAAAAAAAAGATTAAAGACGGGTTTACATTGAGTCGATGTTTGTTGACGCGATGAAAGAAAGGCGTGGACTCGCTTGAGAGCTGAACCTACTTTTTAGAGCTTTAGGAGCAATAAAAACGAGACGATTTAGACGAAGATAACTCCAATATGCAATTTGAAAGCTTAAAATACTGTCATTTTGCTTGTCGACACCTTTAAAGAACTTGCCTAGGAGCTTATCGAGAGCAGCAGCTGGTATGCTTATTACATTAGAATTTCCATCAAACTGCTGTTCGTAAAACTCTACAAGCTTTTTGCACTTGTATTTTGACTTTTCAAAGTATTCGACGACCTTTCAGCTGCAATGGAATAATCTGGTTTACGACCCGAATTAAGTTCGTCGTAGATAGTCGTATTTCTCTACTTGCCGCTTGTCCTACTCAAAAACTCGAAGAATCCGACTCGAAAGATTGGGATATCTGCTTCTAAGTTTTGCTCTTTTTCCTCGTTGGCGAACTTTTCCTTAAGTCGGTTCAAATTTTTCTTGAAGCGATATTTTGGCCATCAAAACAAACTTTTGAATTTAGCGGGCAATGAAAATGCAATGAAATACGGCGCGCTAAATGGACTAATCATAGCGCACGTTCTACCCGAGAGATGTAACTAGGGGTTTTATTTGATAATCTACGAGCTTAATGCCCTGAAAATACCTGATCAGACACATCACCGTACGCACGCACAACTAGTTTGATTATTCCATGCCAAAGCGCTTTCTGCTACTGACTGAGAAGCAACGTCGTACTAGTGCACGTGTCAACCGGACTGAGGATGAATCACCACGCCCTCACCCAACTAACGGCCCTCGTTGGGCTGTCCGCAGCGACTAATTCTATACATTTTCAGAACTTTTGACATTTCATTAATACCAGCTGTATGTTTTTCCTGATGTTCATTTGTTAAGTAAGGAGTTTCAGGTATGTTATGTTCAAATGACAAGGACGACGAGCGAATATATACGTACTTTTCATATAATAAAAATTGTCACCGGTCGATCGATTGAAGAAAAGAGGAAGAATAAAATAAATTGATTGAAGCTGTAAAGAAAATATAGTTCTTGTATATGTGTGATTGTACATAGTGCGGAGCATAGATTTCACAAACGGACGGTATAAAAGTCTGGTAGTGGTTATATAAAACCGCACGATCAGAACATATTTACCTGTCCTGTAATGAAAAAGGAAGATCACGAATAACGAGTGCTAAAAGAGTCCGATAAATAGAGGAAACAAGAAAAAAAAGTGTTTCTGGAACAAAATCTAGTGTTTCCGTCCACTCTAGATCTGAATTCGTCAGCAGAAATAAGACAAAAAATCTGTTTCCGAAAAGTAACCTAGTATTTCCGTCGACGTTCTGTCTGATTACGTCTACGGAAACAAGAGAAAAACGTTTTTCCGGAACGTGACCTTGTATTTTCGTGAACGTTTAGGTATGATGACGTCGACGGAAATATAAAAAAATTCTTGTTTCCGCCACGTTACTATGTGTTTCCGCACATGTTAACATGAAGTTACACTTGCGGATACATTTGTTTGTTTTCCTTCAACTGAAACCTGACGGAAACATGTAAAAAAGTGATACGGTTCCGCTGTGACCGCAGCAACGGAAACACGAGTAAACGTCACCAAACCGACAGCGGAAACGCGTGTTGAGCATCGTGTTTCCGCAACGTTTTCACATATTTCTTCCACGTTTCCGTTTACGGATTCTTGATATTTCTTCCTGTGTATATTATTCGCATCTACTTTAGCGGTAGCGAAATATAACTTGCTTGATAAATAATAAAACATATAATACGAAAGAAATCAATTTTGAGCAAAGAAAAGCTTCACCACAGCTAAGAGTTGTCATAGGCGAATAAGGTTGCTTTGCTGTGGGTGAGATAGTTTTTTTCGTCTGCCCTAGAGGGATCAACGATTGAGCAATTCTATCTGGTGGTGTGTTGCATGTGGAGGTAGTGTCTAACTGCACCATGATTGATTTGCTTAGGTCCTTGGTTACACCCAGTTCCAAGGGGCTGGACAATTAACGCCCTAGGGCCTCGCCTATTGGATGTTGTGAAGTGCTGTAGACAGTTTGGGCATATATTTCTGGTTTGATATAAACCTTAAGGAGATCAGTTTCACACTCCTCCCCTGAACTTTATTCGGATTCTTCGTTAGCAGCGATGGAGGAACGGAAAGCTGCCAAAGCTTTGCCTTTTGCCTGCCACTTTAGCCTTTGGTCCTCTTCTTCTGCTGTTTCTTCGGCAGAAGGCTCGCTGCTTACCATCCATTGAGCTCGCACCAACCTTTGAACATATGAATGAACTTTTAACAATTTCTTCGTGGATCTTCCGTGGACGAAAACTGCGGGAGTTGACCGCAACCCCCTGTCCTGAACATTTTAAAAAATGTTGTTTTGAAGGACAATTTTACCTTTATCTTCAAATCACTGTTTTGCAATTTACCAGAAATCTGATTTCAATCGTTCAAAATCTCATTTAAATTCATTTACCTTTCATGGAGTTTTTCTCCTTACACAAGACCACATTTTTTGTGGCGACTCATACAGGGGATCAGTTAAATTTTATCGCGACACAACCCAAATCCTCTGACTCCTCGCCTCCGCCCATTCAGACGATAAATAATGACTGGTAACTAAGGTCATTGGCTTTGTACTTTGCACCTTTACACGTTCGCGACGTGGAAAGAAATGACAAGGGCGCACCCAAACCAGTCGTTAGACACTTTAATCTTCCTTATCATTCATTACAACATATGGCAGTTTGTGGCCTTTCCTTACATCTTGGTAGTTCGGAAAGCCGCAAAACACCAGAACAAAAATTTATCTTCCAAATCGGCACTCTTAATCCCCACGGTATCAACGAGCGCTTTTCATTCAACTAATTTATTCTTGTTTTCTTGTCACCATATTCCCACCGATAGCTTAGCTCCTCTTTCTGCATATAAACCCACACACAACCCAAAATTCCTCCAATCGCTCTGACGAAAGGCTTACGCTCGAAACGTCAGCTTTTTTACTCTTTACGGTGGCCAATTGACGTTTTCAACTCAGTTGTTAACACTAAATTACCTGCTATACTCTACCACACACGCAGCACCACAGTTTCTTAAGAAACTTACCCCCTTTACTAAATCTTGGTTTCAAATTTTAATTACCCTCAAGTCCATGCGTTGTAGAGGAGCCAGTTTACAGCTCATAACGGCAGGATGCATGGTATATCACGGTTGCGACGAGAAAGGGAAATGATGGCAAGATTAAGATTGTGACATTTGTACACTTATTTGAGACCTGTAACCAGGACAGTTCTACAGTTCTTGCCTTACTTAACGACGTCTTTCGACGACTGAAGGATGTCATGCCTCATTTACAATCCATTTATCTTAGACAAGACAACGCCGGGTATTCCCACTACGCTTTAACCCTGGTTACAGCCAGCAACGATCAAATCCCATATGGCCATCCATTTGAATTCAGGCCACGATATAGAGTCGGTATCTCAAATGCAGGAGGCAATAGAATCATTTGAGGGTGTCCCTGGAGTAAATGCAGTGTCGTGCAGACCGCCTTTGTCTTCCATCAAAAAGCCAGTGAAATGGGATGTTGTGAGCTTTGTCAACAACGTTCAGAATGGCGAGGAAGGTGTGAGAGTATGGAGATCCGGCTACAAAATTGAAGGAGGCAAATTCATTCCTTGGAGCAAGATCCATGTTCCTGACCAGGAAGAAGTTCCAACACTTGAATGCAGTGCAGCAAGCGAAAACATAAAAGCTAATTTTGTTCCTATCAAGCCGAGACGATCTGAGTTTGCTGAAACATCTCAAAAGCACCAAGACAGCACTGATGAAGGTACCGATGATTCAAGTGAAGAATCGCGCGATTCCACAACTAAAATATTTTTTTCTGCTCGGAATAGGGTTGCATTAAGTCCTATCAACGCCATTCGTCATTACAGAAGCTCTCGAATGTGGGAGACACAAATATGTTCTTGAATATGAAACTCTTTATGACCGCGCCGTGCTAGGGTATGCCTCTAGACTGGAGAAGGGACCGAGTGCTGTGCCGCAACTGCTGGACACGGAATTCACCCGTCATCGTCTGTAGCTTCTCTTGAAATGGGATGGGCCCGAAAGCAGAGTCGTTATAGTAATACTCGTTTCACTGATAAGCAAAAGGACTACTTGATAGCCAAGTTTCTAACTAGAGAACAGACGGGACAAAAGGAAGATGCTGCAAGTGTCTCAAGATTAATGAGGTCTGAGAAAGACGAAAACGGCGAGCAGCTATTTGACTGCTCTGAGTTTCTTACAAGCAGGCAAATTTCTAGTTTTTTTCTCGTCTGGCCTCAAAGCGAAGTCTAGACCACCAAGAAGTCAAAGACAAAGAGAGCAGAAAAGGAGAGCCAGCTACAAGCAATGAGTAAAAAGGTGATGTCTGAAATTTCTATTCAGCACGCACATCCAATCTTGTACAACGATTACAGCATTTGTGAACTAGTTAAGAATTCTAAGCTTTAAAACTTTTCAATCAAAGTGTTAAATGACATTTGTACTTCTTTCGGACTCGATAATTCCCAGGTCGACGTTAAGCCGTATGTCGATATTCTAACAAGCCTTGTTATGGACTTCCAATGTCAGGCAAATGGGGAATGAATGGCAATGTTTGATGGTCCCTGCAGCTGCTGTTAGTTGTGAATTTTTTGGTGTACAGTCCTGCTGACACAGTTTCGCAACTGTATTTTTACCGAATAAAGAAGCTGAAATTTGTTAGAAGCGCCGAAAAGGTTATTTTCTGTTTAGAGCAGTGACAGTTGAGACAAGCGATATTGAATCTTTCGCGGTTAATTAAATTTTGTAAATTTAATTGTCTTGCCTATACGTCACAAGGCGAACAGACATTGCGGTAATTAAAAAGTGTTTTCACTTCAGCAGAAAAAATCAACTTGGGTAAAAATAAAGGCAAAATCAGAGCCAAATGAATATTTAGACTTGCTTTTTCTTTTTCACGTAATTATGCTTATTTTAAAAAATGACCGTCGAGCGACCATAACTGCAATTATGCTAATTGGGTCATGCAAGCCCTCACTTAGTCCACTTAACTCTTGCAAAAACCTCCCTTTGAAAACTCTGTTGGTTTTTATCGAGTGCTAGTTAAAAGGCACGGGTAAGCACATAGAGAAAGTTAAACAATGGGCAGAAACTTAAGATTCGTATGCAAGAGAACAGCAAAGTTTTTAATCGTATACCGTTACTGGCACTGGTGCATAATCGTACTATACAGAACGATGACAGAACATCTCTGCAGAAACAAACTTCAAATGATAAAAGGCAAAGTAATTGAACAAAACTGGCTATAGCTATGTCATTTGTTTCTGAAAAAGTTCTACTGTTCGATCCGAAGTCATTTCGAAGGCAGAAATGCTCCTTAACTCTTTGGTCACGCAATCAACATATTGCGTGATTTTATGTCTTCCGTGTGCTATTTAGTTTAGAGTTTCCTGCGTCGCGAGTAAATATTTGCCCAAAGAAAACTTTACGTCATTTTGAAGATCATTCCTTCAGAAAGTTACATACGTAATTTTTGGGAATTCTGAATTATGGCACATGGTGAACAAAGAGGTTTTCTTCACCGACATTTTTTTGTAACGGAAGAGAGCACATTGCTTTTTCGCATGGCCAAAAGCTTCTAAGCAACCAATTCCTACATAACTTACATTTTACAGAATACAAAGAGTCTATGAATGAACTCACGTTGGTTAGATTTCCCTACACGTAATATCTTTAAAATGCGAAGCGAGCGAAAGTGTTCAATTTTCGACCTGTTATGACCCGATTCATTGATTCCAGAGGGTGAAAGCGAAAAGTTCGTTTTTCTCGAAAATTAAAATACATTTGAGGAAAAATACACAGCCTTTCTTGTCTTACTAGGGTCTACTTGTGTGCAAAAATTGAGACAATTTGAATTTTTGACCCTTGCCATAAAAATGTCGTTTTTGTTTGATTTTTGCACGGATGTCCTCTTAACTATCGCTGGTGACCAATTCCGCATTTTTCTGGCATCAATTTTGTTTGCATATGCGAGCACATCTGTCTGACTGGTTATAATGAGTTGTTCTAAAAGTATTAAAATAGCTATAAATGTTTACAAAAAAACAACATCAAGAAATTTCGTGGTAATTGACTACTCCTTTTGTCAGGCTGCAAGCGAGTTGTTAGGGAAAAAACATCCTTCTCGTGTTGCACCACACATATTTGTAAGGGACTAATAGAGATCCTATCACATCCTTGAAGCATTAAAATTGTTAAGATTGAGGTGGCAGGATTCAAATCCTGTATCCCAACTCGCACATGTTCCAAAACACAGTTTCAAATGTTAATAGAAATCCTATTTAGACTATTATAAATCCCACTGTTTAAAAAAGAAAATGGTGGTATGGATGCAAATTGCGTTACGTTAATCTAATTTACTGCGACCATATCATCACCCAATCTGAAGTAATACATCAACCACAAAACATTTTTAAAACGTTTACCTTTATTATCAATTCACAGTTTTATAATTAACCAGAAATCCGATTTCAATCGTTACACGAAGGCGCGCCATGAAAGGAGAGGTGCCTTAGGTCCTCTGAATCATTTGTCAATCAACCGTCGTGGCATACACTCCAAAACAGCTTGAGCTGCAGTCAATGCAAGGCACTGACCAGAGGCGCATTTCTTGGTAAATTTCTACGTTTTCATCACAATGGAAGAATTTAATGAGGTTTGTTGTACCTTCTTCCGATCGAAACCTTCTTCATTTGTGGCGGTAAATTTGAAATTCGAAATGATTCGCTTCGCCATCGCCTAAAATTGCCATGGCGTAATTTCATGTCTGTTCTTAAATACTGGATGTAGATGACCGTTAGAATAAAAAGAAAATATGAAGAAATGTTCAAGGCATTTCTTCAATAATGCCAAGGAGAAGTGCTGTTAACCCAACGGAAGAAAAATAAAAGCAGAGCGACCATTGCAGGCGAAGTTCTGGAGCGCGCGAGTGAACCGCCGCCAACCACCGATTCACTTGGAGATGTCGCCAAATGAATCATCTGTACGGGCTTCCTCCACAAATGGTGCGATTTATTTTTCTTTTTTTTTATCTAAGTATAATATGATTACAACAATACTGAATGATCTTTAACCTTTGGAACAATACATTAGAAAGGTAACTTAGGCCTGTTCCAAACGTCGTGCTACTGCCGTGCCGAACTCAAATGAAATAGTAATTTCGATTTAAGCACGGCAGTAGCACGCCGTTTGAAACCATTAAGCGCGGCACGGCTGAATTAGGTTCGGCACGACTACTTAGCGCGGCAAGCCTTGCCGTGCCGCACGGCAGTAGCACGACTTGGTTTCAAACGTTGTGCTACTGTCGCGCCGAACTCAATTCATAAATTAATTTAACGGATTTTGCATTATTTGCATACTATTACGCATGCGCACTAATAAAAAAAGACAAATCTACCCGTTTTGCCCGAGAGCTTGAGAGAAGAGGATTCCGACGGTGACAATAAATTGCTTAGGGTTAGGGTTAGGGTTTGGAAACGCCGGCACGATCGTAATACAGTAACTTGCTGGCTCTCGTCAAGGGAAACCAGAAGAAGAATAAATGAAAAAACTTTCAAAAGTAATCCTCTCCTTGCAATAACAGTATTCAATATGGACTGTTGCATTCGCCTGCGTTGCCTTCTGGCATTTAAAATTGTCTTAAACAAAACAAACTTCTCGCGCTCTTCGTTAAGGTTTCCCTCCGCAATTTTGGATGGGGCGATACCGCTGGATGGATGGTTTGTTTTGTCTTTTGAATTTGGCGCGACTGCATTAGGTTCGACGTTTGAAACCGCTGCCGTGCTATCCTCGTGCCACTGCCGAGCCAAATTCATTTGAGTTCGGCACGGCAGTAGCACGACGTTTGGAACAGGCCTTAGGACTACAGTTCGATACCAACAATCATTGTGATAATTTATCACCAAGATTGAAACACTCGCGTAACGCAATAATTTTCCAGAAGTAACTAATTGCAGATTTTTTTCTAACTAGGAAATACTAGTTAGAATATACTTGCAAACCACAGATTTTTTTCGTATGATGCGACAGTTTATGTCTAAGGGCCTATTTACACGGTACGACTTTGTCGCATGCGACAAGCTTACGACAGGCTTACGACACGAATTGTTTCGTGTAAATCAAACCTACAACTCGCTTACGACTCTTAAGTCATGTCGTAGGCCTGTCGTAAGCTTGTCGCATGCGACAAAGTCGTGCCGTGTAAATAGGCCTTGACACTGCTTCCTTTTGATGCCTTCATTTTCCGAAATGCAGCCTTTCGTGACACCTACCAAACGTTTTGTCCTGCCTAAGAATGTTTTGTCCTGCCTAAGAATGTTTTGTCCCGCCTAAGAATGTTTTGTCCTGCCTAAGAATATTTTGAGAGGAGTTATTTCTTTAGAACTACAAGTCATATTTATTGCGATATTTTATGCTACACCATGGGCGTACGTGTCAATTAAACATGAAAAATGTACGTAAAAATTGTCCAAAATAAAATGTAGGCGGGAAGACTAGTTGTACGATCATATCAGACTTCATGACCGTTCAGTTGCGCTTTCGCTCTAACAGTTATTTCACTTTGTCTCCATAATAGCTGATGCAAGAGGGGACGAGTTCGAAATGTGTATTTACTGTTGGCAAACGCCATGTGTAACGACCGACAGTCGCGAATACCTTGGCTATCGCGAAGCACATATTCAAAATCACGTGCGACGTAGAAAAGATTAGAAGACGTACTGGAGAGCATTGAACAAATGTGGGCTCTGGAAAGACCCTATTTACCAGGCTAGAAAAGTCGAACTGGGGGACCACGTTAATGTAGTGCGGGAAAGGATGTCCAATTGTGTTATAAAAAATGTGAGCTCAAGGTTTCCTAACCCTCCTAGTATTGCCTACATGGGGCATAAAAGGGAATAATAAAATTCTCATACAAATGCCCACCTCAAAGAGAGCCCAAGTACCCAATTTTTTTTTTTATGGTCCATTTTACAATGTCCACACAGCAAATTATAGTGACTTTCCTATAGGTTAGGAAAAGATATACAGTGCAAAGAAAAGTAACAGGAGAAAACAGAGAATGAGTCTGCTTGGAAATACCTTGTGTCAAACCAAATATTCATGTTTTCATTGCTTGGTACCACCAGTTGTTAGAATTGGTCCTCCCTAATGACCTCACATATTAATACTGAACATTTGGGCTCCTAGTTGTAATTATCACAGAAACTGTGGTGCAATGGAAAACTGAAGAGACATCATTTGTTTATATTAAAAAAAGTAGACCAGATAGTTTCTCTGAAATTAAATGTCTTTGAAGTAAGCACCCTGGTCTCTGCCAAGCGGTTTGGATGCCTGGTATGTTGGTACATCTGTAGAGACGATGCTTTTCGATTCACATTTTCATTCTGTAAGACAAATGAGTCAATGAGCAAAAGAAGGCAGTGAATCCAAAAAGTGCCAAAGTAATTGAGCAGAATTAACAACATAAGTTTCTTACCCAATCAAGAATGACTAACTCCATGCACATGTTGTATGTGTCATCCCCACAATGAATCCGCTTTGCAGCATAAATGAGCATCACTGAATGGAGAGACTCAATCCAATATGTTTCCCTGCACTGAACAAGGCAACAAATTATGGGTGATTTTTCTTTAACTGGAAAATGAATTTGTTCAACTCATTTATGGCCCTTACCTCAACATCATTAATTTGGAAGAGGAGATAAACTATGCAAAGAAACATAAACATACAGCATGTGTCAATTAGTTACCTGCATGTAGTCCGATGCATGCCTATAAATTGAAGTGCCCATAATGGCTTCCCTGCATGCAGCTACTACTTCAGGTTTAGTTAAAAGTTTTTTGCTCATCACATAGCCATTCTGCTTGCACTGTGACTCCGCATGGCATCTGACATGATTTCCCTGAGTAATAAATACACCAAGTTATAGAAAAATAGATTAATAAATCAGTAGTAATAATTATAGTAAGTATAATGTCTCTTGTTCACCATTATTAAAGAAATATGTGCAATCTTTGAGGTAATGATCATGTCATATCTTACTAGAATAACACAACAAAAGGTACTTACAGAAATGAAAACAAAATACTATGTTCTCAATAAACAGTCACTCAAATTACCTGGTAATGGTCAACTACATTCAACAGTGTATCCTGAAATTCTTCTTTATCAGGTGGTCTGTTCTTCATGCAGAAGTATACAAGAGTCCTTGTACTTTTCACTGTAAAATATTCAGAATTATTATATTCCATTATAGTCATCTTATATCAAGAAGGAATTTGACATCTGCAGGTAATTGTGGAGAGAATATAGCTTTTGATGACTCTCATAAGAGAGATATCTTACCTTTGTCTAACAATTCAAAAAACCACTTTGAGCCCTCATCCCTCTGTGGTCCTGAGGCAACTTTCTTCATTGCTTTAGTCACAGACTTTGCACCTGAAAATAAACAAAAAATTTAATACCAATAAAATGCTAACTTTTAAGAAATAGTCATAATCATCAAGACAAAATGAGCCAAAAAATACAAGTGTGTACTGAGTACCATGCCAAGAGTCAAAGGAATTAAGCATTCCTTTTGGCAAGATCCATGTTTTTAGCTGTAATACAAAGTCATATGCCACCTCTGCAACATGGAACCCTGAAAAAAGAATTTCTTTAGCTGCATTATAAAAGATACTTCTGACCTCCATATTTGTATTACATATGCGATATGATATTATTGAGGATGCAAATTTATCATACCTTGTGTCTCAGAGAGATAAGTCAGCAGCTCTTTTGTCATAGGGACCTCACAGCTTACTGCTGAAGATTCATTGGCCCTACTCCAGTTGACAACTGCTAACACCTTGTGTTGAACATACCAGAGGTTCAACATATCATACAAAGAGATCAAGTAGAAACCATCTTACCAGAAAGAAAGGGCTGACACTGTTGTGTGTGCTGTTGATCGACTGGAATCATGACTTGCATCTGTTATAACTCACTGCAATGGTAGAAATCAAAACATAAAAATGGTCACATTTCTCTACTCACAGATATTTTCAAGGTTTACAATCTGATATAAGATTTTATATCTTTGTATGTGCCAGTCTACATAATATATTCCGAGTATGGCAGGTGTATAAGTAGGTGGCCAAAGACAAAATGAAATTAAAATGACAACTTGTACCTCTCCATTTACAGTATATGCAGGGTTACTCTTCACTTGTTCTTGAGTAGCCAACATGGACTCATTGGAGACCCTCTTCATGACTGTCAAGTAACTGAGCTTTTTCAAGACTGTTGAAGTGATTAAAAATAGAAGTATTTTAGAATTGCATCTGGTAAGGCACAAACCAAAGAAGGAACAGTTCAGTCAGTTTGAGCTATCTTGGTAGAACATTCATGATTTAGCAACCTGCAATTACTGCAGTTGACTGCCTTCTCCCTGCAAGGAGAAAGACTACATGATTTTCAGAGCATCTGCGCATGTGCATTGCTAACCTGTGTCGGAGGTCTTTTCTCCCTCTGACCCGATGTTGGCTGCTTGACAGAAACTTGTGTATTCTGTCTCTGTCAAGCCACAGGACAATACTCCATGAATCAATCTATGAAAGAGAGACAGAGAAGTGACCAGTTACAAAAAACAAAAACTGTAAAATACCGAGATAACAAATTTCTGTAAATTTCGAGCAAAAATAAAAGAGTGGTCACCTCAAATTTACTTAGTACTTTGGAGGAGATCCTCCCATGATAGGGGAGGAGAGCCACTTGAAAGAATCTCCACCAACACATGAAATTGTCACTTACACTACACGACTCTGTCGATTGAAGACAAGTGACTCGCATGCGAGGGGTTTTCCACAATAACAACATGATGTCGTTAGCGTATTAGAGAAAAAAGAAAACAGAGTTCGCGGAGATTCTTCACTGCAGAGATATAAGGAGTCGTTCTCTGCTGAAGATGCAGTGATTTGCATTCTTTGTGGCGTACGTTCTGCTTGTGGAGGAGAGATTGGAGAAAAAGGATCAGCAAAGGGCAAAGAAATACGCGAAGATGGAGTGGAAGAAGCTAAAGGAATTGAAAACCGTGCAGTTGTGGATGGTGTATTTCGGACTTCCCGTTGATGATAAGCTCAGATCGCTCGATGTCAGTCATTTCCTCTCAATTTTCTCCTCAAAAGCTAACAGAAGAGCTTCCATCAAATCTGCATTCTGTGTGCTTGTCGTCGCTTTTGTAAGATTCAACGAGCCTTTGGCCATCTTTATGCGGTCTTTGATGCCGAGAAGTCTGCTCTCCTGAGTTCGAGGAACTTCTATGTTGAACGAGAACTGTGGACCTCGATCCGTTGGATGCTTTTTCTTGGGTACAGATGGCTTATTTCCCTCAGCCATAACGAATAAATTTCCCAATAAATATATCTTTCGAGCAGTGACAGCCAAGACTATTCTCCAAACTGAACTTGAGTTGTGAAATTCTGACTCAAAATCGCACTTACTTGTGAAATCATCCCTACTTTAGAGGTTTTGTCACAGAATTGTCACAGATAACAATAGTCTGAGCATTGCGCATAGGATATGTCATGAATCCGCTAGTTTCGATGGGAGTAATCTGAAGGCTCGAAGAACCAGTTTGTATCAGGGGCTTGGGACATAAGCCGAAGTTACACGGTGCGAATTTTGAAAAGACAACTGTGCGAGTGTCTCGTTGACCGCAGATGCGCTTTGAGCGGCCGAACGATAAGTTAGTGCCAATTAATATCAAAATGAGCTCAATTATGTGAATGAGAGTCAACAAGACGCAATATCTTCTAATTTATTGACACAAAAAAAAAACACTTAAAGTGTGTCTTGTATGCAGACCGTTTCACTCATGGTGGGAACGTTGGTCGCCATATTGGATGATTTTTGCATTTGAGCTGAAACAAAGGGGAGGAGCCAACCTATTTATAACGCACCTTCGTGTTAAAATTGACTTTTCACAAAGCCTTTTCCCTAACGCATGCAATCATCAGGAAAAAATAATCAATTCGGACTTTTTTCCATAAAATGAATGTTCAAAATGAACATTCCCACCTCCCCCCTCCCACTTAGAGAACACACTGTTAGGACAAAAAGAGATATTTTGTTTATTAAACTTGAATCATCTACAAACAGTATTATGTCAAAACTAAGGTTCTCTTCTTTGCGCAAGTTTAGGCTGTGTATTTTTCAAAAAAAAATTAATTTCTTTGGAGCTGCCGATGTAAATTTAAAGAAAGGCACAATTCTCGCAGGCGAGCTGCAATTTTAAACCAAATCCTTTGACTCTTCCCTTCCGGCTACTTAAGCGATAAATGATGACCAGTAACTAAGGTCTCGAGGGATTTGGCCGAAATTCCAAGGGTCTCCCTCAGTAGAAGAGGAGTCTGGAAAGAAGTTAAGGGTTAATTTCTATTCCTACAGATGTACTTTGCAAACTCTGTAAGTCTTAAAACTTCATGAGATGATTAATTTGCTTTATTGTCTTTCTTAATATCGTTTACGTAGGGACTTAGATGACAATCAGATAGCAGAGCTACCACGTGGAGTCTTCAGCAACAACACCAAGTTGATTGGACTGTAAGTAAACAACATTTATTGCTTATTCCAAGAGACTTATTTTTAAGAAGCTTATACAGACCCAGTCACAAGTGTAAACTCTAGCAATTTGTAATGTTGGGACTCAAATCCAATATCTCAGCTCACGTACTTACTAAATCTTGGTTTCAAATTTTAACTGCCCTTAAGTCTATGCGTTGCAGAGGGGCCAGTTTACAGCTCATAATGGCAGGATCAAATCCTATATCCCAACTGGCATATTTGCCAAGACCCCGCTTCAAATTTTAATAGAAATCCCATCGCCGTTGTTATTAGTGGGAGTGGGATTCAGTTTCTATTAAAAAATTTTGTTAATCCCACTAGCTTCAAAAAGGGTTCAGAGAGACGCAATTTACCGAAAGATGGAGAGTTCAAAACTCAGCCAGTCCAAAAGAAATTTGAAGTTAACAAGAATAGCAAAATCAACAAATTCCAACCTCCTCCTTCCCACTCCCCCCTCCCACTTTGAGAACATGTTGTTAGTTCGTAATATTCAGATCAAAATCGAACAAATTCCATCGCGTATTTACCAAAACTTGGTTCTAAATTTTAATTGCCCACTGGCCCATGCGATCGGCTGCATTGAAAATCCGATTTCAATCGTTACTGATCCCATTTAAATTCACCTTTTATGGAGCCTTTCCCTTAACGTAAGCAATTATCAGGAAAAAAAAAATCAATTTAGAATTTTTTTCATACAATGACTGCTCAAAATATACATTCCCACCTCTCCCCTTCCATTTGGAGAACACATGGTTAGGTCAAACAGGGGATATTTTGTTTATTACATTTCAATCGTTTACAAACAGTATATTGTCAAAACAAAGGTTCTCTTCTTTGCGCAAGTTTAAGTTTAAGCTGTGTATTTGTAAAAAAAATTAATTTTTTTGGAGCTGCCGATGTAAAATTAAAGAAAGACATGATCCTTGCAGGTAAGCTGCAATTTTACCAATTGCAGAAAAGGAAGACTAAGAAAAATTCAGGCTCGGACGGGGTTTGAACCCAGGCCTCCCAAAATATTATTACCAACTGAGCTACAGAAGTAAATGTCAACTCCTCCGCCCTTATGCCTATTTACTTTTATAGGACGCTTAATAGCCCTTTAATATTTGCTTCAGTTTTATTCTGGTCATTGTCCTTCAAATTTTTTTAAGTGCATACAACAAAACATTTAGAAACATTTTATTGTTGAATATGTGATGAAATAAGTTTCTTTTGACTTGCGGATTAAAATCAAATAAAGACATGATTCTCGAAGGTGAGCTGCAATTTTACTAATTGCAGAAAAGTTGACTAAAACAAAAAAAATCAGGCTCGGACAGGATTCGAAACCATGCCATTACATTTCAAGACTAATAGTGGAACAAAATTTTCCTAATTTTCGGTTTTGTTTTTCTTGGACCTTAGCACTAAAAATCCAAACAGGAGATGTGGACTTTTTTTGCCGTACATTTCCAATACGCATCAGTAGATTCCCATGGGAAACGTAGTTTTCCGATAAAATGGCAAAATTATATTCTTAAAGCCATAAAGCGAAACAGCTCATATCAAGCGCGAATGACTTACAGCGACTTACGGCGCTTTATTTGAGCAAATGCAGCAAGCGTGGTACATAGCTAAATATGCCTCGTTTTTTTAAAGCCATGAAGCGGAACAGCCCATATCAAACGCGAATGACTTGAAAGAAACCTCGTTCTTCAGGCGCGGAAAACTTAAAATATCGTTTTTCAAGCCTTAGAAAAAAGAACGCGCATAACACAAAAATATGAAGTACAGTATACGGGATATATGCCTCGTTCTTAAAGTCCTGAATTATTAAACAGCCCATTTCAAGCGCGAATGACTTGAAAGATACCTCGTTCTTCAAGCGCGGAATACTTCAAATCTCGTTCTTTAAGCCTTAAAAAAAACACTTAACACAGAAATATGAAGTACAGTATACGGGAAATATGCTTAGTTCTGAAAGCTCTGACGCAAAACAGCTCATAAACAGAAATCTGAAATTGCACAATGTCAGTTACCAGAGATCACTCTCTCAAACTATGTCTGCATTCTCCTGCATTCCTTTTATTTTACTGACAATTGATATGTCGAGTAGTTTGAGAATTGAAAATTTGCCGTCGAGTTACTCTTCCGAGTCAGCTGAGTGAACGGTATTGCATAAAAAAATAAATAAAAAAGAATAAAAACGTTCATTTTCTTCATTTGGTCAATTTCACAGAATTCCGTCCATTCTACATATGCTAAAGGTCTGTTTCAAGAGGGGAAATTTGTCTAAATTGTATTGCGGGTATCGGTCTTTTTAACCTCTCGAGTTCGCGCCCCTTTTCGTTCTGGCTTTGTTTCGGTTATTTATCTCCTCTGAATGTTTCATGATAAGAAATTGACCCCTTTATAATTATTTCCTTAAACCATACAGTACAAAAGCGTTTGAACATAGAGTTGAGTTGAAATAGGTTTGCTTGTGAAGTGTCTTCAGCTGTCTCGCAGCCGAGGTTTAGTCAAGTAACCATTATCAGTACTTTTTATTCGGTTTATCAAATTCACGATCGTTGCGCGCTCAGGATAAAAACAAACAATATTACTGCTGTTTTCTATTTTTTCTTATTTTTATTCTATAATGCGATTCAAGGAAAATCCATTACCTGACTCGTGAATTCCACGTTAAATTGCACACGAAAACCGTGCTTCGCGATTCATGCGATATCAGTTTTCGCGTGCAATTTAACGCGGAATTCCCTCGTCAGGCAATGAATTTTCCTAAAAATTGATTGAAGGTAGCCTAAACGGTGAGCATTTTAAAAATCACCTAGTTTTTTATAACCTTCTCTAACTCGTAGTCAAATAAACGTTTTTTTTTCCCGTCGGATGCACTGAAAGAATTATTTTATGCTCAACCTCAATGATATTTTGCTACATTTTTATCATATGGAAGTTAGGATACAACCAGCCAGAGAAGCTACCACCTGGAGTCTACAATAGTAATACTGAGTTGACCGAATTATAAATATAAATTATTATTAGTGATGTGATGTGCGATTTCTCTGGGGAGACCGATTTTTGAGCTTTTAGCGCAATAACCATTGAATTGCGGTGTAAAATAATTTTATCCTTTAAAAAAAAAAACAGCTTGGTTTAAACAGAGTTAGTAGTGCCCTCTTCTAACTCTGGTTTATACTCTTCTCGTACAGTTCCATATTCGAGTAGAACGCATTCGCAAATTGACACGTTTAACGTGCTTCACTAGCTCCATGACTCATTAAATGTGTGTACTGAGACAATTGGATTCTTAATTATTCGTAAGATTGTTGACGAGCATAAGCTAATAACTGCAATTTAGTGGGTTTCTTATGAATTAGAAATGCGAGTGTCGAGACTTCGAAGATTAACTTGCACTGCTTCCACTTTCCTTAAACGGTTTCTTCCGATTGCATGAGTTGACTTGAAATCTGAATATACTGATTTTAAAATGAGGTTTTTGAAGAAAAAAAAATTGTGAAGCGCTTCCCCGATCACAATCATTGATGCTTCGATGAAAAATTTTGATGTGCTTTTTAAAATTCGTTGCCAGGCGTGTCACCACATTTTTCTTGATGTATGTTCTCTAAATCTCAAATTCAGAACGCACAAAATTAAGTTGTTTGCGTGAGTGCTGTGGGCTAAATGCTCACCTAAAATATCGTTTTTACTTCTAAGTTAGATTTGGGTCGCATTAGATACCTCAGCCTCCTGTAACTGTTTTATCACGTATGTTATCCTGTCTAATCTTTGACCTAATTTTCATACACATCCATAGATCGTTAAGCATAAACGATATCAAGAAGTTGTCTAATGATTTGTTTTCTGAATTATTCAACCTGCAAACCTATTAGCTTTACTTTAACTGTTCCAGGATTTTACTAAAACGCATGTTCCTTCATGAATAATGAATATCACACAGTTTCTAGAACTCTTAGCTATTGGCATAGCAGGTGGCGTAATACACAAAACGATCGCAATGCTACATCAGTTAACAACTCAAGTTCGAGATAAAGACAAATATAATTGGAAACATAGTATTCTTAAAAATATCAAGTAATCGGCAAATAGAGGCACTTGCATTCAAAAGAGCATCAAAGAAACGTCTAAACAACCCGTACTGGATAATGATAGATAGAAAAAATCATAATATGATCCCCTCGCCTCTGTAGACAGAAAAACAACAACAATAAGGACAACAAGGACAAAAACAGCAAAAAAAAAAAAACATTAAATGCTCATTTAAATGATCTTTGTATTCTTCTTATTAGGATTTGAATTCTATCCAGTTCTTTAACCTGCTGTAACTATTTAATCACGCTTTTTCATATGCCTAATCTTTGTAGTTACTTCTCTGGCAACCAAATAGAAAATCTACCGCCTGGAGTCTTCGCTAACAACACCGAGTTGACTGGCCTGTAAGTAAAACATTTGTAGCTTCATATTTGATACTACCGATACTATTTTATTTCAAACTTTAAAAATTGTGTTTTGTACAACACTTATTGTTATATTTTGTAAGCAACTAATGTTGATTCCATTCCACCTATAATACAACACACGTTAAACTGTAAAGATCTAAATTCAGATTATTCAGAACATATTTTTACCCAGTCCAGGGTAGTAACATCATTAATAGCATTTCCAAAGTTATCCCTACCATTACTTTTTATATTGTCGAGAAGGACATGATTTATCTATTATCTTTAAATCACGTTTCTAAACTTCACCAGAGATCATATCTCCATTGTTCCTTATCTCGTTACATTTACCTAATTTTCTGTTCTGTTTTTCTTTGACCTAAGTAGTTTAAAAAAAGAAAAAAAAAGGTAGATATCGACTTTTTGACGTACATCACCAATATACACCAATGGGTAACGTAGTCTTCCGATGGAATTGACAAAATTCTATTCTTAACACCTTCCAAGGGAAGTAAGATACGTTTGACGCGAAAAAGGTACCGGAAATCAGATGAAAATCAGAGAGGGCACATAATGTTGTCCGATGGTATCCTTCGATACCTATTTGTGGAATGGAATCCGATGGGGTTTATGGGAATCTAACGGTGTCCATCCACGTTCACCGAAATTACTGGTCTTGTGGTTAACCTAACCTCAGACAAGTGTAGTATAAACGAAATACGCCAAGTTCTTAAAGCCATAGGGCGAAACAGCTCTTTTCAAGCGCGAATGACTTGAATTTATACCTTGTTTTTTCAGGCCTTTTAAGCAAAACAGCGCTTTACGTTAACAAATGCAGTATGCATGAAATATGGCCCGTTTTTTAAGCCATGAAGCTAAACAGCTCATATCATGCCTGAACAGATTTTAGCCATTGTTTAACAAAACCGCGTTCTAAATTATTTTGATTTTGGCTATTCCTAGCATATGAACATTGCTAATCATTAAGAGAATAAAAAAGGCATAAAACGCAGACTATAAAATCATTCATCTGCCCAAAATAAGGCATTTACAAATAGGTTAGGTGAAGACAGTCAAAGGAATCTATAACGCCTAAAGTTTGGCAAATAGATTGTCAGTTAATAAAAGATGACGCTACTGTTGCACCATAAGGACTGTCGTACTTGTCGTAATGCCTCGGAGACTAGCACAACAGACAAACACGGTAACCCTCAACAAAGTAGCCATTTGCTTTGAGTTATACAGGTTTGTTTTAATTATTTTAAAGAGCTTGTGCTTGCTGCCCGTGTTTTAAAAGCTGTTTTAGGAAAATGAGGAATTCGAAAATGAAGGAAAAATCTCAAACACAGTTTTAAATGAAGGACAATAAGTCGAAATATTCCTTCATGTTTGGCGAATTAGTTGCATTGGATATTGAGTATCGTATATCGGCCGGGCGTATCAGTGAGCTAAAAAGCCTTAAAGCTTAGGACGTACTTCTTGTACAAATCGAAAGCAACTTTAACTTTCAGAAGCGTGTTATAAAATTGGCGCGGTCTCCGTGCTATATTGTGCAAAGTTGCAAGCATTTATTTATTGACCACCTTCTAACAAAGCTGACGACATGAGCATTGAAGCGAGCATCGAAAGAGTTCATTTATTAAATAAAGAAACTTTGATTGTTTCCGATATCAACATCGACTTCAGAGAGAAACAAGGCTATGGTTAACATCGCCTTGCGAAAGGACTTCGTAATTTGCATTCCAAACAGCTTGTGGATTTCATTACACGCCCCGTGAATGGCGCTGAATGTGATCCGTGTAACTATCGTCCAATTTCAGTGTTACCGGTTTTGTCGAGAGTCATTGAGCGCCATGTGCACATCTTATGCACTTTTCTCTGCGATAATAACTTGATTTTTTTAGGGCAGTCTGGTTTTCGCAAAAACCTCAGAACTGAAACTGCCCTCATCAGGATAATCGATGACCTATTTAATTTGGACAAGGACAGGGTCTCTGGAGTGGTGCTTATTGACTACTGCAAAGAATTTTATATGGTTGACTATGAACTATTACTGAAGAAACTGGAGGCACATGGCATGGTGAATACGGAGCTTAAATGGTGTCGGTCTTATTTGACCGGAAGGAAGCAAGTAGTTCACCTGAGTGGAAAGGAGTCAAGTAAGGCGCCGATGAAACATGGAATTCCTCAGGGAAGTATTTTAGGCCCACTATTCTTCATACTATTTATCAACGATCTACCACTGCATGTCAGTTCACAAGAAGACCTCTATGATGATGGTACCCTTGCAGCATCTGCTCACTTTAATAATTTACTTGAACTTTAACTTTCACTAAATATCTCCGCAATTGAGATATGTCACTGGGCTGACTCAAATAAACTCCCAATCAATGAGTCAAAGGCTAAAGTCTTAACGATCACCAGAAAGTGCCTGGCGTCTAACATCAATGATGAACTTGTTGTCCACTCCAACTTGCTGTCGCAACACGCAAACTGCGTTCGTTTTTTACACGCAATTGCAAGTCTGACTGTGAGATGCGTGTAATTTACACGAAATCTGGCAATTACAATTCATTAAATGTTTTAACTGAGACAATTAGAAGGAAAATTGTTTGTAACATTTTTGACGAGCATCAGCCAGTAATATAACTGCACTTTGTTGCGTTTCTTATTAATGAAAATGCGAGTGTAAAGGTGGCTGGTACCAGTTTCCTCACAGGGGAGTTGGTCACTCTCATGCGTCACGCGCGAGAGAAACGCGCGAAGGAAGCGCAAGATTTAAAAGGCGAAAAATTCACAACAAACATGGCGGCGCGAGGCTTTCTACGGTCTACGCATTTTTTTCTTATTTTGTAAGAAGTTTGCCCACCAGAGTGTATTTGATGTATTCAACGGCCACTGCGTATGCAAGAGACAGAAACGAAAATAAAGAAGGCGATTCTCTGCGACATAAAGGCTGCTTCGCATCGAAACGAAAAATCCAATCGATACGAAATCTCGTGACAGCAAAAAAAGAGAGAACTCAAGTGAAAGAAAATCTGCCAGAAGAAGAGAAAGACTGCGAACCTCCAAGGAAAATAAAACGAGGTCACAACAGGTAAGTAATGTGTTACATTGCTGTTGCATTTTGGCTGGTTCGACTGAGATTTGTTTCGTTTTCTTCTTTCCTTTTCTTCTTTTGATTCTTGATAATTAAATACCCGAAATCAAATAGCTAAGCAAAAATTTTATCATTACAGCACACTAAATATGAGGTTGATATTTGTGGTACAAGACTGATTGAACTTCCAGTTCTTCGAAATGAGTTGAAATCTTGCTCAAGCTGCAAAAGAGATAAGTTCCTGTAGGAGCCTTGAGAAATATTTTTTCTCAAAAAGAAAAAAAAAAGAGACACACAAAACAAAATAAGTCGGTAAAAATAATAGATCTTTTTATAAATCTCATGAGTGTATTAAAATGTTTGTCTCTGGTATTGTTGTGTAAGGTGGGTAAAATAATTTTTTGGTAAAATAAAATATTTTAAAATATTACTGGTATTGTTTAACACAGTGCAGGAAACTTCTTTTAGCTATTAAGTATGGGCATTTAGACAGGCTCAAATATGACTTTTCTTGCTGATCAAATTTCAGAGTACAATATCTTACCTCCCGTCATCTTGAACTTCCACTTTCTTAAATTGTTTGCTTTCCTCAAACTATTTGCTTCTATGCATAAATAAATGACTTTGATCACTAGGCCATTTATTGCACCCACAGGTCCATTATCCCTTACAAACATTATGGAAGAAAAACAAAGTGGTCTCAGTAGTATCTTCAGCATTAAATGCAGCTTCTGTAGTCACAGAGCTGGAAGCTGTGGTCCTCTTGTTAACAATATCAACACAAGGGCAGTATTGGGATCCCTCCATGCTGGCATGGGGAATACCCACCTAAATAATTTACTCTCTAGAATGTACCAACAAATCTTAACCTGTTTAAAAGAAGAGAAAGAGAAGTTGGAAATGCCCTAGAGAAGGTTGCTACAGACAGCTGTAAATTTAAATTAAATTTAGAAAAAAAAAATTGCCGAGAAATCTTCTGGTCTATCTGCAGACCATCTCCTTGGAGTAGCTGTCTCCTATGATATGGGTTGGCAAAAAAAGGGGAAGGGGACACAACTCTGCGACTGGTCATGGGGCTGCCATGGGTCTCGCTGCTGGAAAAGTTGTGAGTTATTCCACAAGATGCAAGATGTGTCGAGTATGTAGCCATAACAAATTAACTGGGAAAGAAAAAAAGCATGATTGTTGAAATAATCACTATGGTCATCAAAATTAATGGAAAGAGATGTTGCTTGTGAACTGTGGAGAAAAGCTCCTCAATCTGGAGTCAAATTTTCTATTTATGTAGGGGATGATGACTCAACAACCCTTGCAGACATAAAGGACAAAGTCCCTTATGGTGTTGAGAAATGGTCTGATGTTGGTCATGCTTAGAAATCCCTCAATACCAGATTATACAATCTTAAGAGACTACTTCAAAGCATTGAATTGCTCAATTCTCAGTTCAAAGGTTGTAAATTACATCACTGAGTGCTTCAGTATTTGTGTCAGCCAAATGTGGGAGATCCTGAATCTTTAAAGCAAGGTCTCAAAAACATTATTCCCCATGCCTTTGGGGAGCATACTTGTTGTAATGTTTCATGGTGTGGTTTCAAGCAAAATCCTGTTGCCTACAAACATACAGACTTGCCAAATGGCAAAGATCTCTTTGGAGATTCCCTAAAAAAGCCTTAAGTGACATTCTGGACGAATATTCTACTGACATTGTAGTGAACAAACTGACCCCATGTGCTAATTCACAGATAAATGAAAGTCTTAATAGCACCATTGGTTCTTAAAACTCCAAAACTCGTTTTTATGGAGGCAGTGAAAGTAATGATTTTTGAGTAGCATGTGGGGTGGTACAAACCAATATTGGATACAACCACATTGGAAAAACATTAGAGATTCTTAAAATTGAGCTTGGTTCTCTCTATGAAAGACATGCTAAAGCAATGGACAAGAAGGTTTTTTATGACAAACAACAAAAAGAAAAAAAGAAATTCAAGAGAAGGCGTAACCAGTTATCTTAACAAAAAAACCTCACAAACACTCAGGAGGGAAGTCAGTGAAGGGGTCACCTATGAGTCTTCAGCAGGTCTAAATTTAAACCCAACAAATCATCAAACAGGGTCACAAAATGTATTTGAAATGCCTACAGAAATATCACTCACTGAGCTAAAAGGATATGAAGAAATAACACCACTCCACACTATAAGGCCAAAGATTGTGCACTTACAATATGATTCAAAACAGAAATATCAATTCGTTATCTTTGACACATAAACGACTTGCACAGGGAAGCTAGCTGAGATGTGCAAACTGTCTGCTGTAAGTGGAAATGGGAAACATGAATTCTCCATTTACATTCTCCCAAAAGCAACATAAGTTACAGTGCCTACCTTGTCAATGGCCTGACCATAAAGACCATAAAAGGAGTAAAGACATTGTGCCAAGGAAGCATTCCTGTCGAAAGTATAACCATAGAGGAAGCACTTGGTGACTTCCTGACTCTTATAACTAAAGTCAAGTCTTCTGAGTGACATGAAAATCAAATAACTGTTTTAATTGGTCATAATTCGGCAACGTTCGATGTCCCTACTCTCCTAAGAAATAGTGATGAAAACTTCAAGGATGGCATTACTGACATGAATGTCTACTTTGCGGATAGTCTACATCTGATGAAAAAACTGATTAAAAACAAACATAAAGCACTTGAGCTCGATTCTTGTGGATACTGCAAACCAAACCAAAGCAACTTTTACAACCATTTGTTCAAGGAACAATTTGACGCCCATGATGCTTTAGAAAATGTCAGGGCGCTGAGAAAAATTCTTTTTGGATCGTCATTAAGCCTCTCTAGGAAAAACATCATTGAGAATTCCAGTATGATCAGTGCTCCCCACGCAGTGGCAAACATGCTCTACCTTGATCATCGCCACGAACTTCTTCTAACATTCAGTGACAACTTGTTCAACGTAACCGACACCGGACCAATTAAAAGATCAATGGCACAAAACATCGCTGACAGTGATCTCTCTTACGATGACCTTCACAAACTGTACACAAGGTTACAAGGTTTGGTAGAAGAGGACTAGTCGCCATATTGTCTAATCCACCAACAACTTCATCGGCGAAGACAACACGAGTCACACGGACGAAGAGGATATTGGCCGCCATAGTTAGACACTTCGAAGAAACCAGTAACGAAGAATAAGGAGAGATGCCCGAAAAAATCTCAGGCATAACGTTTTACCTATTAGAAGACTCACAATCTCTAAACAAACATTCCGATCGAAGCGCCAACCAACACGTGTTTTCCATTTCAAGCTTTCGCTCGTTGTTTTTCAATAAAAATATGGCTAATTTAGTCAGAAGCTGGAAGTATATCTTTCAAGGTGGGCCCATAAGGCTGTCTTTAACGGCTGCTGAATGACTTTCTGAGCAGTAAACGTTTCTGAACATCAGATCGGATGCAGTAGGAGCTCGCGCGAGCACACGCAATTGTCAGCGGTAGCCGTAACAGATCATGAACGACTGTCGATCTAATGGCATCCGGATTTTTAAATGCGCGAGAATGCGCGTGGGAATTGCTAGACTCACGAAAGCTTTTGCATGAAAAAAAGTCCGGTGACCCCTTCTTTTAAATGTTCCAATATAATAATAACATTGAAAGGAATCATCAGAAAAAAATTAGGAAATTCTGCGGAAGGACATTTACGATACGTGATTATTGCCTTTTTCTAAATTCTCTGAAATTCCGCTCCGTATAATTTTTTTAAAGTCTTTGGGCATTTTCCTTTTCAAGTGCCAAAAGCGGTCACTAAGAAAAATCACGGGGTCGCCGAGTTAGTTTTCAAATTATTTGAGCCATAAGTCTGAAGTGTGAGCTATAAGTCCTAGTGTGTTCAACTGGCCTTGGTTAGTCTTTTTGTTATATTCTTTCAAAGCTACAAACCATCAAAAAGATGAAAACCGGTACCAGCCACCTTAACTTAGACTGCTTCCACTTTTTTTCAAACAGTTTCTTCCGATTGCCACGAGTTCACTTGAAGTTTTGAATTTAATGATTGTTCGGAAGCGATAACGAAAATCTCCTTAAAAAGCAGGCACGTTTAATCGGTTAAAAGACGGTAAAACTGGAAAAAAATGCGACTAAAACTGAAAAACACACACGCGAGAAATCGTACGCGTAACTTGCGTACGAACTGGTAAAATTTCAATGTCTCAGCGCGTGCGCGCGCTAACCGCACGACACGCCATTCCCGTACTATCTTCTTAGCATTTTCCCCCTCCCAACACTGGGAGGTAGTCCTAGTGTGTTCCTAAATAAGGAATTAAAAATTAATTCCAAGCGGAATCAGTTTATAAATTCGTCTCACGACAGTTTTGACGCCACACGCAACTTTAGCAACACGGGTGTGGCCATCATGTTAAGGATACACTTCGGCAATTCGTCCTAACGGCCAACGTCCTCTTGGAGTATCGGGCTGAATCACAAGAACTACATCTCCAACTTTTAGGTCTCGGAATTCTGAAGTCCACTTCGGTCGGCTGTTAAGGGCAGGAATACATTCCTTGAGCCATCTCCTCCACACTCGTGAAATAATGGCCCGGAGCTTTCGCCATCGTTGACGCGGAGGCAAAGGAGTGGTTTCAACGGAGTCAAGCACGAACTGTTCCCCCATTTGGCCCTGTAAGAAATGGTTAGGGTTCAATGGAACATCTTCTCGTGGATCTGAACTCTGATAAGTCAACGGACGGGAAAATTAAGAAGGGATTCTACCCCAGCGAACACAATGATCAGCTCCTCATCGTTTACATGTTTACACAAGTTTCTTCCGATTGCCACGAGTTCACTTGAAGTTTTGAATTTAATGATCATAGAATGGAGTTTTTGAAGTAAAAGCAAACCAAAATTGTAAAGTGCTCCCCCCATCACAATCATTAAACAAATCGCACATATTGTGAGTCGCCAGGCTTCCCGTTTCATTGGTATGCACCACTTGCAGTTACTCAGCATACTTTTAATATCAGACTAAGCGTGCCAAACCACAATTCTCTAATTGTACTAAGCGTTTAAATATCTTTTCAAAGTTTGCAATCGAAAAACTCTGACAGACATTTCCGGAACAGAAAAGATCAGCCATACAAGGAGGAAAACAGAATCCTCTCGCCTCTCAAATGGGAAAACAACGAGAAAACTATATCTATAACAACAACATAAACAGCACAGCAAGACGTTGAATGATCACCTAAATTATCGCTTTATTTTTCTATTTGGCGTCGTTGAGTACTTAACATGTTGTAGTCATCTAATCTTTTAATAAATTTCAAAATTAAGTCGCGGAAGCCTGAACGGTAAGCTTTTAAAAATGTACCTAGTTTTGGATAACCTGGACCGATCTCTAATTCGTAGAAAAATAAACGTTTTAGTCGCTCATCGATACACTTAAAAATAATTTTTTTGATTGCTTAAATACCCAACCTCAATGAATTTATGCTACATTCTATTTCTGTGGGACTTGTGAGACATCCAGCCAGAGTTGTCAACACTAGCAATACCGAATTGGCCGAATTGTAAAAAAATGAAATCACAATTCCAGGTTTATGCGTAGAGAATGTTTTCATTTCTATTTCTGTTGAAACACCTTTCTGTTGAGAGACTTTTTGCACATTCCCAATTCCTCATTCCCGCTTTTAACAACATCCACCTTTCTACGGATCACCGCTGACAGGCAAAACAGTTTAGGACTAGATAACAGCCCTTACAGGCGTGAAGTGGAAACAAACGCCGACAACTCGAGAAATTTCAAGTCCCTGTAGGGATTTTCCATGCTCAAAAGTATAGAAATGGTTGTTTTTTTTTTCTATTTCGAACGATGTTTGATCAACACTTTAGGTGTATTGAGTTCACTGATTTACTAAATTTTTGTCTATTGGGGACTTCAAAAAACTTTTAAATATTGTTTAGACTCATTCCCAGTTTAGTTTATCCAACCAAATAAAAAAAAAGAAAAAAAAACCAGTCAAATGAACAACTCGAAATCATGTGTTGTTCAGAATCATAAAAAATGACTTATTATCCTAAAGTCACGGTTCTGAAGTTTACCTGAAATCCGATCTCAATTGTCGTATATGTCAAGACTGGTCAGAGGAATACAATCTACCTCTTTTTGTTGTTTGGTTTCCGAGTCCAAGTTATAATTTGAGTTTGACTTCGAGTTGAACTTTTAACGCTAAAAAGAAAATAATAATAATGATAAAAAATTACCAATGGGCCCACGTGAAATTGAAGAAATAGTTATTTCTTCATGACAAGGGTGTCAAAAAACCTCTGACGTTGAAAACTTGCCTCTCGCCATTCACAAAATTTGTATGCAAATTTCTTTAAGTTGATAAGTGACCTTGTTATTAAGAGAGGAAGAGAAAAAACCAGGTCAGGGATAATTTGAGAACGACAGTGTTGGACATAAAGAAACCGTAGCACTCTTTTAACTTTACTATTTAAGCGTAGATCTTTACAACAATAACCAGGTTCGATGGCTTGAAGAACTAATCAAATTTAAGGAGAGGGAGTACTATTTGGATCAACGTACTAAAAATGCTTTTCAGTAACAAAATTAACTTCATAATAGTTAATTAGAGCTACAAATCGCACAATGTGGTGTGTCACCGGATTTCCCGTTTCGGTGGCATGCAGTTACTTCCATTTTTTTCAGTACTCGAAATTAAGAATGCCAGACCATAATTCTGTAAATGTACTTGTACAAAGAGTCCAAATATCTCCCGAAGTTTGAATGAAACACCCAGGTAGACATTTTCAGCACAGAAAGACATCAGCCATATAAGACGGGAAAACAAAATCCCCTCGCTTCTCCTGAGGGAAAAGCGACAACCAACCAATAATCACAACAAGAGTAAAAACAATCGAACATCACACACACTACTTCAGGGGTCTCTACTTAATTCAGAACCTCGACACAAATTATTAACTATAGAAAAATAAAAATCAAACAAAAAAACATAAAATTTAAAAAAGGAAAGAGAAAGAAAACATTTTCACACAACCATAAAACCAAACGAACTTAATATTGAAGAGCTGATGTATCGAGCAAAGGAATGGAGTTGCATTACTGCAGCAAGAGGTTAAACGTGTGATGTTAGAATTATCATCAAATTAGTTTTAAAATTGTTTTGAGGTAGCCTAAACAATGAGCATTTTAAAAATCACCTAGGTTTTTACAATCTCTTCTAACTCGCAGTTAAATATATAAGCGGTTTAGTTTCTCGTCGGATACGCTAGAAGAATTATTTTACGCTAAAACTCAATGGTATTTTGCTACATTTTTATTATATGGGATTTGGAAGACAACCAGCTGGAGAAGATACCACCTGGAGTCTACAATAGCAATACTGAGTTGGCCGAATTATAAAAACATCAAAGCATAAGTTCATGTTTGATACTTAAAGAATGTATTCGTCTCTATTCGTGTTCAAACACCACTTGCACATAATTTTGTCAATCACCGAATGTGAATGAAATTATACTCACACCGGTTGTCGTCAGTCTTGAGGCTAATTGATTTCCGGAATAAGGTTAAGGTTGCCGTATTTTTTGTTTAGGATGTAATTATTTATCAAATCTTGAGAAACCAGTTTCTCAAGAAAACACTTATTTTGTAGGTCGCTAGAGGGAAACAAGATTAAGAAGTTGCGTGGTGATTTATTTACTCCATTAGTGAAGCTACAGTACCTGTAAGTCAGGAAGCTCATTTTTATATCGATCTACCTTAACTTGAAAGGATATTAACTTTTGCTTTAGATATTTCCACGCAAGTGACAAAAGGAAATACTTGCACTTCGCGCCCGACTCGCGCTTGCCTCCGTTCGCTTGAAAACCCAAAAAATCACGCCAGTTCTGCAGCCTAAATGCTGACCTAGATATCGCTTTATTTTTCTTGTTGGGATTTGGATTGCATCCAGAACCTAGAGCCTGATTATTTCCGAGGGTAAAGATCAGAATTCAGATTCCGATGAATTTGAAAACGATCGATATACCCAAAGAATGTAAGCCAACACCTTGAGTAGGATTTGATTGATTGCGTGAACATTGTCAAAACGCTAAAGAAAAAACAAAGCCCATGTTGGTAAAATTGCCCTATGGAACTGTGATCTGCGTTCTCAGTTTTCGTTTTACCCGCCAAAGTCGCCAGGTTATTTTGGAAGCTAATGAAGCAAAAAGTGAGAGATCAGAGATTTCTTTAACGTACTGTATGGCAACGATACGTATCCTTTAGAACTTTTATGGAAAGCCGATAAGTGTAGCCATCTTGCATTTGTGTGAGAACTTTGCAGCTTATTCTACCTTGTCTCTGAATAAGCCCTTTCAGTGGTTTGATTCTTTTTCTCTGGGGAGACCGATTTAATTTTATCCTTAAAAAAAAAAAAAAAACAGCTCGGTTTAAATAGAGTTAGTGGTCCCCTCTTCTAACTCCGGCTTATACTCTTCTTGTAATTACATATTCGAGTAGAATGCGATCGCACGTTTACACGTTTAGCGTGCTTTACAAGCTCCATGACTAAATAATTAGTTTAAAATACATGCAGTAAAAAATGCATGCAGTTAAAAGGCTGCACGCGCGCAACACGCAAACTGCGTGTCACTACACGCATTTGCAAGTGTGAGTGTAAAATGCGTGTAAATTACACGAAGTCACTCAACTATAACTCATTAAATGTGTTTACTGAGACGATTGGATTTACATTTATCCTTAAATACTTAACGAGTATCAGCAAGTTACTGGACTTTGTTGGGTTTCTTAATTCTTAGTTGCTGAAACCTTTGTTTCTATTGCGGAATCGTAACAGCTAACACATGCTTGCGTAGAGAGGATCATGACGTTTACTGCTGTTTCCGTCGCTGCCGAAACAAACCGCGAAAGCTCGGACATTGGGTCAGCTACCCACGACCCGTGTAAGGACTTCGACATTTTGTTGTAGATAATTTCCACTGTCGTGAAGCTTCTCTATACACAAAATTGATTTCTTTTTTGTGTAATATGTTTGATTATTTATCAAGCAAGTTGTTATTTCACTACCGCCAAAGTAGATGCGAAGAATGTAGAAAGAAGCGTAAACAAAATAAGAACCGATTTCAACGCTGTCAATGTGGCAGAACTTTAAAAATATTTCGAGGAATCGGGTGATTTCAGCGAGCAGATAGTTGAAAACTTCGATCGTGGAAATCGCCTCCGCAGTTGAAAAATTTCCAATAAGACGACACCACCTCTTCAAACCATTCTGTTAATCAGGAGATACAAATTCCCAAATCATCTTTCGTAAAGACTGTGTACAATGTGGACGCGTCGCTGCCGTTTGGATTGTAAGACATTTTTAGTCATTTGAGTACCACTCCACCGATTTGTCAGGGACTCGCTGCTTATATATCATTTTAAGATAAATTCCTATTGATCGATGGTTATGTGGAATCTTTGGTAACAACTCAGTTCAAACAAAAGGGTGTTCATGTATATGTGGCTTAAGTGCAGCCTTTGAAGAAAGTCAAAACGGACAAGGTAAAGGAATACCAAGATCTCTCTTTTATTCTTGTTTATTCTTGTACACATAGCTGTCTTTCTTATACACGAACGACGCATTTCGATGACATGACCCTTTCCACCTTTGCCATCTCAGCTTTTGTCTAACTGCTCCAAGAAAATGGAAAAACTTGAACGAATCGCCGATTAGACAGGATTGCCATATTGGTAATCGTTTTCGCAAGCATCATAAGTGCCTCTCTTTGTCGCAGCCATTCTTTTGGTATACTTGGGGAACTGAAATCGTACTCGTTCATCGTGTATGATTTGGTTTTAATTTAAGGAATCAAGGCTTGCTCGCGTTCAAAGCGATTCGAGAGTACTAATTTCCATCACGCATACCTTTTACTAATCGAGTTCGAGGGCCGTACTGTAAGATACGGACCTAGTTTTTTTCCGCTGGGTTTATGGCACAAGCGCGAAGTGCACGGGAAAAACGAGGTTCTTTAACTTGCAGTACGGACCGAGAAAAACGAAGTTACTACGATATTTACTATATCTCTTGATTCAATTAGAAGGGAAAAAGATTTTAGTTCAAGCGGAACGGCCAGTGATGATTAACGAGCGTCAAATTGTAAGCACGAGAATATTTTATTGGCTTCCAATAAAAACTGGACTTTGGGTCAAAAGTTCAAAATATTCGTTTATTACCCATGCATAGTTTAGAATAATGCAAAATTACACGAAAGCAACAGTTTAAGTATACTAAGGTTTTCTGTAAGGAAGTGAGATAAAACGTTCTATAAGTAACACTCTTGTCGAGAGTTTTTTTTTTTAATTCCTGAAATCTGCAAAGCACAACGCGTTTCTGTGAAGAGAGTGCGAACTAACGGCTAACTTTGTTCAATGTCAGTGTCAACGTCAACGAATGAATGAATTTTATCAATTCGATCGAAAACAGCACAAGCATCTTTTTAACGATTAGTATTGGTGATTTGTGGCGTTTTCATAGTAGTTGCAGGGTGGATTACTCGGTGCAGACTGAAAAAAAAGATTAAAGACGGGTTTACATTGAGTCGATGTTTGAGTCGAGGGGTTTTATTTGATAATCTACGAGCTTATGCCCTGAAAATACCTGATCAGATACATCACTGTACGCACGCACAACTAGTTTGATTATTCCATGCCAAAGCGCTTTCTGCTACTGACTGAGAAGCAACGTCGTACTAGTGCACGTGTCAACCGGATTGACGATGAATCACCACGCCCTCACCCACCTAACGGCACTCGTTGGGCTGTCCACAGCGACTAATTCTATACATTTTCAGAACATTTGACATTTCATAAATACCAGCTGTATGTTTTTCCTGATGTTCATTCGTTAAGTAAGGAATTTCAGGTATGTTATGTTCAAATGACAAGGACGACGAGGGAATATATACGTACTTTTCATATAATAAAAATTGTCACCGGTCGATCGATTGAAGAAAAGAAGAAGAATAAAATAAATTGATTGAAGCTGTAAATAAAATATAGTTCTTGTCTATGTGTGATTGTACATAGTGCGGAGCATAGATTTCACAAACGGACGGTATAAAAGTCTGGTAGGGGTTATATAAAACCGCACGATCAGAACATATTTACCTGTCCTGTAATGAAAAAGGAAGATCACGAAAAAGGAGTGCTGAAAGAGTCCGATAAATAGAGGAAACAAGAAAAAAAAGTGTTTCTGGAGCAAAATCTAGTGCTTCCGTCCACTCTAGATCTGAATTCGTCAGCAGTATTTCCGTCGACGTTCTGTCTGATTACGTCTACGGAAACAAGAGAAAAACGTGTTTCCGGACGTGACCTTGTATTTCCGTGAACGTTTAGGTATGATGACGTCGACGGAAATATAAAAAATTCATGTTTCCGCCACGTTACTATGTGTTTCCGCACATGTTAACATGAAGTTACACTTGCGGATACATTTGTTTGTTTTCCTTCAACTGAAACCTGACGGAAACATGTAAAAAAGTGGTACAGTTCCGCTGTGACCGCAGCAACGGAAACACGAGAAAACGTCACCAAACCGACAGCGGAAACGCGTGTTGAGCATTGTGTTTCTGCAACGTTTTCACATATTTCTTCCACGTTTCCGTTTACGGACTCTTGATATTTCTTCCTGTGTATGTTATTCGCATCTACTTTAGCGGTAGCGAAATATCAACTTGCTTGATAAATAATAAAACATATAATACGAAAGAAATCAATTTCGAGCAAAGAAAAACTTCACCACAGCTAAGAGTTGTCATAGGCGAATAAGGTTGCTTTGCTGTGGGTGAGATAGGTTTTTTCGCCTGCCCAAGAGGGATCAACGATTGAGCAATTCTATCTGGTGGTGTGTTGCTTGTGGAGGTAGTGTCTAACTGCACCATGATTGATTTGTTTAGGTCCTTAGTCACACCCAGTTCCAAGGGTCTGGACAATTAACGCCCTAGGGCCTCGCCTATTGGATGTCGTGAAGTGCTGCAGACAGTTTGGGCATATATTTCTGGTTTGATATAAACCTTAAAGAGATCAGTTTCATACTCCTCCCTTGAACTTTTTTCGGGTTCTTCTTACCAGCGATGGAGGAACGGAAAGCTGCCAAAGCTTTGTCTTTTTCCTGCCACTTTAGCCTAACAGGCACAATCCGCTTCTTCTGCTGTTTCTTCGGCAGGAGGCTCGCTTTCTTACCATCCATTGAGCACGCACCAATTGCGACCATATCATCACCCAATCCGATGTAATACATCAATCCCAAAACATTCTGAAAAATTTTACCTTTATTATCGATTCACAGTTTTATAATTAACCAGAAATCCGATTTCAATCGTTACACGAAGGCGCGCCATAAAGGGAGAGGTGCCTTAGGTACCTCTAAATCATTTGTCAATCAACCGTCGTGGCCAACTGACCAGAGGCGCATTTCTCGGTAAAAATTTCTACGTTTTCATCACAATGGAAGAATTTTTTAAGGTTTGTATTACCTTCCTCCGATCGAAACCTTCATATGTGTCGTTAAATTTGAAATTCGAAATGATTCGCTTCGCCGTCGCCTAAAATTGCCATGGCGTAATTTCATGTCTGTTTTTAAATACTGGATGTAGATGACCGTTAGAATAAAAAGAAAAGATGAAGAAATGTTCCAGGCATTTCTTCAATAATGCCAAGGGGAAGTGCTGTTAACCCAACGGAAGAAAAATAAAAGCAGAGTGACCATTGCAGGCGAAGTTCTGGAGCGCGCGAGTGAACCGCCGCCAACCACCGATTCACTTGGACATGTCCAGGCATCGATGTCGCCAAAGGAATCATCTGTACGGGCTTCCTCCTCAATGGTGCGATTTCTTTTTCTTTTTTGTTAATCTAAGTATAACATGATTACAACAATACTGAATGATCTTTAACCTTTGGAACAATACATTAGAAAGGTAACTTAGGACTTCACTGCAGAGATATATGGAGTCGTTTTCTGATGAAGATGCAGTGATTTGCATTATTTGTGGCGTACGTTCTGCTTGTGGAGGAGAAATTGGAGAAAAAGGATCAGCAAAAGGCAAAGAAATACGCGAAGATGGAATGGAAGAAGCTGAAGGAATTGAAAACCGTGCAGTTGTGGATGGTGTAGAAAGAAGAGATCGGTTCGGAGCTCAGATCGCTCGATGTCAGTCGTTTCCTCTCAATTTTCTCCTCAAAAGCTAACAGGAGAGCTTCCATCAAATCTGCATTCTGTGTGCTTGTCGTCGCTTTTGTAAGATTCAACGAGCCTTTTTCCATCTTTATGCGGTCTTTGATGCCGAGAAGTCTGCTCTCCTGAGTTCGAGGAACTTCTATGTTGAACGAGAACTGAGGACCTCGATCCGTTGGACGCTTTTTCCTGGGTACAGATGGCTTATTTCCCTCAGCCATAACGAATAACTTTCCCAATAAATATATCTTTCGAGCAACGACAGCCAAGACTATTCCCCAAACTGAACTAGAGTTGTGAAATTCTGACTCAAAATCGCACTTACTTGTGAAGTCATCCATACTTTAGTGGTCACAGATAACAATAGTCTGAGCATTGCGCATAGAATGTGTCATGAATCCGCTAGTTTCAATGGGAATAATCTGAAGGCTCGAGAAACCAGTGTGTATTAGGGGCTTGGGGCATAAGCCGAAGTTACACGTCGCGAATTTTGAAAAGACAACTGTGCGAATGTCTCGTCGACCGGAGATGGCGCTCTGAGCGGCCAAATGATAAATTTGTGCCAATTAATATCAAAATGAGCTCAATTATGGGAATGAGAGTCAACAAGACGCAATATCTTCAAATTTATGGACACAAAAAAAACACTTTAAGTGTGTCTTCTATGCAGACCGTTTCACTCATGGTGGGGACGTTAGTCGCCATATTGGATGATTTTTGCATTTGAGCTGAAACAAAGGGAAGGAGCCAACTTATTTATAACGCGCCTTCGAGTTAAAATTAACCTTTCATAAAGCCTTTCCCTAACGCAAGCAATCATTAGGAAAAAATAACCAATTCGGACTTTTTTCCATACAATGAATACTCAAAGTTAACATTCCCGCCTCCCCCCTCCCACTTTGAGAACGCACTGTTAGGTCAAAAAGAGATATTTTGTTTATTAAACTTGAATCATCTACAAACAGTACAATGTCAAAACTAAGGTTCTCTTCTTTGCGCAAGTTTAGGCTGTGTATTTTTTTTTAAAAAAATTAATTTCTTTGGAGCTGCCGATGTAAATTTAAAGAAAGGCACCATTCTCGCAGGCGAGCTGCAATTTTAAACCAAATCCTCTGACTCTTACCTTCCGGACGCTTAAGCGATAAATGATGACCGGTAACTAAGGTCTCGAAGGGATTTGGCCGAAATTCCAAGGGTCACCCTCAGTAGAAGAGGAGTCTGGAAAGAAGTTAAGAGTTATTTTCTATTCCTACAGATGTACTTTGCAAACTCTGTAAGTCTTAAAACTTCGTGAGATGATTAATTTGCTTTATTTTCTTTCTTAATATCGTTTACGTAGGGACTTAAGAGACAATCAGATAACAGAGCTACCAAGTGGAGTCTTCAACTACATCACCAAGTTGATTGGACTGTAAGTAAACAACATTTATTGCTTATTCCGAGAGACTTATTTTTAGGAAGCCTATACAGACCCAGTAACACGTGTAAACCATAAGAGTTGGTAATGTTGAGATTCAAATCCAATAGCTCAGCTCACGTACTTACTAAATCTTGGTTTCAAATTTTACTTACCCTTAAGTCCATGCGTTGCAGAGGAGCCAGTTTACAGCTCATAATGGCAGGATACAAATCCTATATCCCAACTGGTATATTTGCCAGGGCCCGGTTTCAAATTTTCATAGAAATCCCATCGCAGTTGTTATTAGTTGGGATGGGATTTCTATTAAAATTTTATTGATCCCACTAGTTTCAAGAAAGGTTCAGAGAGACGCAATTTAACGAAAGATGGAGAGTTCAAAACTCAGCCAGTCGAAAAGAAATTTGAAGTTAAGAACAAGTCTCTGTAAGAATCAAACATCCTGGGAAATGAAAATTTTCAACCCCCCTTCAAATTTTGCACGCAGTTAGGCATTCGGGGGGATGCACAAAAATGCCCTTTTCAAAGGTTGCAGCACTCTTGTTGCCATGGTAACAATGGCTGCTTGTTCGAGGCCCGGGGCCTTATTTTCATACAAAAACGTCGCAAAAAAAGAGTGAAATGTTTATTTCTCTATCTCAAGCTAAATACAACATTACAAATTGGCACTTCTACCATACATAGCAACATCATTTGTCCTCACATTGATTAATTCAATTTTCCCTGGGAGTATATGTGAACACACCAATAGATTATTCATTTCGGTACAGTTTCGGGTTATTTTAGTTGTCGGGTAAAACAGAGAAAACGTTTATCTGAATTTCTCCAAAAGTACACCGATTCTGGAACTGAAACTACCCACCTAGCTGTTTATAATATTCTAGTTTTTAAATATGTAAAAATCTCTGCGGGCCTGCCTCTACTTTTTTATAGGGGCAATTCGCGAAAAAAGCTCAAAATCAAATATTGCATAACTTGGCGATGTTTACATCTAATGTTCTCAACAAAAAATGTTTCAGAAAAATGAAACATGGAAGGCTTTGAAAGAATGCTATTTTATGAGCAATATCCCGAAGAGAAATCTCCCCTCTGGTTGTCATCTTTTAAGAAAAATTGATCAAACTTCATGCAGGACTACTCGACGTGACTACAAACATATACCTCACATCGTGTGCACATCATCCAGATTCCGAGAGCTGCACCTTCTTCTTTCATGGGAATTTGAGCGATCTGAAGTCCTCAAAAGATACACTGTTTTACTTGTATATTATTTAAAACATGGTGAAGCCGGCTGATTAACACGAAACTATCCTCACACCGGTCATTTGTTAGAAACATGAACGTTATCACGATGGCGTGACGCTGTATTTCTCCGTGAAGTTTCCATCGGTCGCTCCAAAGAAGACGAGAAATGGATATTTTCAACCTCCTCGGTCCGTGTGTCATTCGTCCATTCATTGATGTCAATTTTTAATTGTCGTTATTTTTTATCATAAAAAATACGAAAGTGCCAAATCAAAAATGTTTGACTTTTTTTCCTTTTGATAGAAGATTGAAACATAACTTATATTTATACTTTAATCCTGTCAACAATGAAAAGAAAAATTGAAATTGAGCGGCAATTTTGCTTCTCCGACAATGTTGCAGTCAATGGCATGGCTTAGTTTTTCTGTTTTCGGCGGAATTGTAAAAAATGAAAGTTGAAAATTGCAATCAAAACGGTAATTTTTTGCCCCCGGTGCCCTCTCCCCATAGCTAGGTCCGCTTCCTTGCTGAAGGGGTCTGGGAAGGAAGTGAGAGTTTAACTGTCTCTTCGCGGTTTTGGTTCTTCCACGTTTTGGAGCGTCTTCCTCAGTTCTGTCCATTACAGCAGCAGCCAGACTTTGGACGTTAGCTAGGAAATTAAAAAGATCTTAGACTTCGTATTGGAGCATATTGGAGAGGGTGATGTAGCCATATCGACTTTCCAGGCGCCATATTGCAAGACATGGTTGGGATGAAGGTGAGGGAGAGGGAGGGGGTAAATTTTTTATACCATCCCCAATGGCCCGCCTGGAGTCTGTGAAGGAATGAAAGTTTCGCGCTGTTTTGAACTGTCCATTCACCGCCATCATGGCAAGCAATGAAACCTTTGATTTGACTAGAAACGGAAAAGTGTTTAAATTACGAATAGCAACGGGAGATATGACAGTTTCGAGGCTTTCTCGAGCTTGAGCCGTTCACTACGCTTTGTTAGAAAGGGAATTGCCGCAACGAAACATGTTGACTAAAATAAAGTTTCTGATGCAGTTTCGTACGCATTAAATGTTTAATACCTTTCAGTACTGTTAATAAATTATTTTGAGTGTTGAAGACATGTGCTGACTGCTCATTGACAGCCGGGAAAAAAATGAGCCCTGAAAAAAGCCTACAAAATTCACATTAAAAGCTGAAAAATCATTTTGAACCCTGAAGGGTACTCATATAGACAGCTATGCAAACAAAGAAATGAAGGTAGAAAAAAGAGGAAAATAGCGAACAACAAGCACTTAAGTCTAATAAACTTATACTTACCCGAGCAACGACGTCCCGCATGCACTGCTCAAGCTCGTCATTTGACAGGCAGATGTGTAAATGTTTTCCATTTTCTAAACAAAACCTCTTAACTGACCTCGGCCTTTCTTGCCGGGAAATCTTTCTTTTAGCAATAAGCTCACCTCGGAGTCTGTTTTTCTTTGAGTTATGACAAGATCCTTTGTGTACTCAGCACTGAAGTCGTTCATGTTTGGAAAAGTGACTACGCTGTAAATACGAATTTCCTGCTTCCTCCTCTCCAGAGAAGAGTGGCGTGGAAGGGGGGGGGGGGAGGGGAAGGGGGTCAGGGGCAAAAAAAAAAAAAAAAAAATCGCATGGAGGGAAGGGGATCTGGGGAGAGGGCGCTAGGGGCAAAAAATTAACGTGCGAATAGACCCCTCCCTCTCCTTCTTGGGTAGTTCCGTCAACGATTTGAAATGTTTTTGCCGAAAAAACAAAAATTGAAAATTGACTGCAATTTTCAATTTCTAGACCCGCTGAAAACTGAAAAACTAAGCCATGCCGCAGACTGCAGCATTGTCGGAAAAGCAAAATTGCCGCTCAGTTTTATTTTTCTCTTCATTGTTGACAGGATTGAAGTAAAAATATGATTTATGTTTCTGCAATTTTCAATTTTTAGACCCGCTGAAAACTGAAAAACTAAGCCATGCCGCAGACTGCAGCATTGTCGGAAAAGCAAAATTGCCGCTCAGTTGTATTTTTCCCTTCATTGTTGACAGGATTGAAGTAAAAATATGATTTATGTTTCAACATTCTATCTTTAGAAAAAAAAGTCAAATTTTCGATTTGGCACTTTCGTATTTTTTATGATAAAAAATAACGAAAATAAAAAATTGACATCAATTTTTGATTTTAAACGAAAATTGAATGGACGAAGGACACACGGACCCTCCTCCATCCCACTTCTCCTCCCGCTTTAAGAACATATTCTTGGTTAGTGATATTGAGATCAAAATCGAACAAATCCCATAGCGTATTTCCCAAAACTCGGTTCCAAATTTTAATTGCCCACTGGTCCAAAATTAATTTCTTTGAAGCTGCCGATATAAATTTAAAGAAAGGCACGATCTTCCTAGGCGAACTTCAAATTTTACCAATTTCCAATTGGAAACTAACTTTTGACACCATGTTGTAAAAGAGAAAACACTACAAAAGCAGAAATGGACGCCAAGTCTATTCAACACCTCACTTGCTGGGGCAATCTACAACAAATTGAAGACGTAACACATTACCTGTTCCGAAAATGAATGGAGAGCGGGACACAAGCTGAGAAAAAAGTATGAGCTTCAACGAACAACCTACGTTAAAGGACAAATATCCATTACAAGCACTCTGTCAGGTCAAATGGGAATATTGTGCTTATTATACCTAAGACATTTTTTTAAGTTCGTCCAATAAATCATTTAAAAACAATTTATTGTCGAAAATGAAGGTTCATTTTTCTTCACAATGAAATATATATGGACCTGCGGATTGAGAATGAAATAAAGTCATGGTCCTTGCAGGTGAGCTGAAATTCAGTCGATTGAAAAAAAGAGCCTTAAAAAAATAAAGCCTCGGACGAGATTCGAACTCGTGCCTCCTAGTTATTAATTAACTGCGACCATATCATCTTCCAGTGCAGATCATATTGATCTCAAAATATTTTTTAAAAAATATTGTTTAGAAGGACAAGTTTACCTTTGACTTCAAATCACGGTTTTTGGTTTAAATTTCCATTTACATTTACCTTTCATGGAGTTCTTCCCCTTGTGCAAGACCACATTTTTTGTAGCGGCTCCTATAAAGGATCAGATAAATTTTATCGCGACAAAACCCAAATCCTCTGACTCCTCCTTTCCCGCTGCTTAAGCGATAAATGATGAACGGTTACTAAGGTCTCGAGGGATTTGGCCGAAATTCCAAGGGTCTCCCTCAGTAGAAGAGGAGTCTGGAAAGAGGTTAAGAGTTAATTTCTATTCCTACAGATGTACTTTGCAAACTCTGTAAGTCTTAAAACTTCATGAGATGATTAATTTGCTTTATTGTCTTTCTTAATATCGTTTACGTAGGTATTTACATGACAATCAGATAGCAGAGCTACCAAGTGGAGTCTTCAACTACAACACCAAGTTGATTCGACTGTAAGTAAACAATATTAATTGCTTATTCCACGAGACTTATTTTTAGGAAGCTTATACAGACCCAGTAACACGTGTAAACCATAACAGTTGGTAATGTTGAGATTCAAATCCAATAGCTCAGCTCACGTACTTACTAAATCTTGGTTTCAAATTTTACTTACCCTTAAGTTCGTGCGTTGCAGAGGAGCCAGTTTACAGTTCATAATGGCAGGATCCAAATCCTATATCCCAACTGGTATATTTACCAAGGCCCGGTTTCAAATTTTCATGGAAATCCCATCGCCGTTGTTATTAGTGGGGATGGGATTTCTATTAAAATTTTATTAATCCCACTAGTTTCAAGAAAGGTTCAGAGAGACGCAATTTAACGAAAGATGGAGAGTTCAAAACTCAGCTAGTCAAAATCAAAATCAACAAATTCCAACCTCCTCCTTCCCACTTCCCCCCTCCCACTTTAAGAACATATTGTTAGTTCGTAATATTGAGATCAAAATCGAACAAATCACATTGCGCATTTACCAAAACTCGGTTCCAAATTTTAATCGCCCACTGGTCCATGCGATCGGCTGCATCAAATCAGATTTCAATCGTTACTAATTCCATTTAAATTCACCCTTTATGGGGCCTTTCCCCTAACGTAAGAAATCATTAGGAAAAAATAATCAATTCGGACTTTTTTTCATACAATGACTGCTAAAAATAAACATTCCCACCTCTCCCCTTCCACTTTGAGAACACATGGTTAGGTCAAACAGGGATAGTTTTTACACTTGAATCATTTACAAACAGTATATTGTTAAAACAAAGGTTCTCTTTGCGTAAGTTTAAGTTGTGTATTTGTAAAAATTTTAATTTCTTTGGAGCCGCCGATGTAAAATCAAAGAAAGGCATGATCCTCGCAGGTGAGCTGCAATTTTACCAATTGCAGAAAAGAAGGCAGAGAAAAACTCAGGCTCGGACGGGATTTGAACCCAGGTCTCCTATAACACTACTACCAACGGAGCTATAGAAATAACTGTCAACCTTTACGCCCATTTACTTTTATAGGACGCCCCATAGCCCCTGAATATTTGCTTCAGTTATATTCTTTTCATTGTCCTTCAAATATTTTTTTTAATTGCGTATAACAAAACAGTTAGAAACATTTTATCGTCGAAACGAAAGCTAAATTTTCGGCGCGACTTTTCGATATGAATTTGAAACGAAATAAGTTTCTTTTCACTTGCGGATTGAAGAAAAGTTAACTAAAAAAATTCAGACTCGGACAGGATTCGAACCCATTTCACCCAGATACTAATTGGGCGATACTACAAACTGAGCTACAAAGCTACACATTATGAGTGAGAAAAATTTTGGAAGATTCATCTTTTTTTTTGAAGAAAACTTATGCTTTTTGCAAAGAGATAAATGGAAAAGAACCATGACAAACGTAGGTGAGCTGAATTTTAGAAATTACAGAACAGTCCGGAAAAAAGAAGAAAAAGGTTCGTTCCTTGACCTTCTAGGAGTTGCCTCGCTCCCAACGTGAGAGGAGTTGAAGAATTTGGAAATAAGTTTGCTTTTATTTTTTCTATTTTGAAAGATGTTTTGAAAGATGTGCTGACATTTTGAGCACAGAAAGAGCTCAGTCATATAAGGAGGGAAAATAGAATCCCCTCACTTCTCTAGAGGGAAAAGCAACAACAAATCAACAATCACAACAAGAGTAAAAACAGCAATCATGATGAACATCACCCACACTACTTCCGGGGTTTCTTACTTTAGAACCTCGACACGGACTATTTTCTATAGAAATAAACAAAAAGCAAAATTTAAAACGAAAAAAAAAAAACATAACATGAAAGAAAGGGAAAGAAAACACTTTTATACAACCACAACACCAGACGAACTGAGTATTGAGGAGCTGATGTATCGAGCAAAGGAGGGAATATAAGAATTATCATTAGTATTTTATTATCATTAGTTGAGCTACAGACATTGTAAGTCAGAAAGCTTATTTTTATATTGATCTACTCTAACTTGACAGGATATTAAATTTTGCTTTGAATTTTTTCACGCCAGTGACCAAAGGAATGACTTGCACTTCGCGCCCAACTCGCAATTGCTTCCTTTGGCCTGAAAACCCAAAAAAGTTACGCCGGTTCTGCGGGCTAAATGCTTACCTAAATGTCGTTTTATTCTCCTCATTGAAATTTGGATTGCATTCAGAACCTCAACCTCCTGTAAATATTTGATCTCATATGTCTCATGCCTATTGCTTGGTCATATTTTCATACTCATAGATGGTGTACGGTCACAATACTATATATTATTCATTTTTAAAGCACGCTATTTACTAAGTTTTAGTTCCATGTTTAACCTGCGACTCTTCTTATTTTAAACACTTATTTAGTTAGGGAAACTGGTTTTTCCTAACTCAGAATAAACTATAGGATCCACGATATAACGCTTTTGTAGGTACCTGCATGGCAACGAAATAGAAGATCTACCAGCTGGAGTCCTCAATAACAACACCGAATTGACTTACTTGTAAGTAACATATATAGGCTCACATTGATACCATCTCACCCATAATACTTTACGAGTTAAAACAGGGGGGTGTAAATTGGGGATCTAAACTCCCTTTTTTCCAGCCCACAGTTTTACGCAGTCCAGGGTTATGATATCAAAAATGACATCTCCAAAGTTATGACTAACATTACATTAAGAATCACCGAGAAGGACACGATTTATCTATTATCTCTAAATCACGTTTCCAAACTTTACTGAAATCTCGATTGTTCCTAATCTCCTTACATTTCAAGACTAACAGTGGAATACAATTTACCTAATTTTCTGTTTTGTTTTTCTTGGACCTTAGCACCAAAAAAAAAAACAAAGGTAGATGCGCACTTTTTGCCCTACATTTCCAATACACACCAATAGATTCCGATGGAAAACGTAGTTTCCCGATGGAATAGGCAAAATTATATTCGTGACACCTTCGAACGAGTGTAAGATAACCGGAGATCGTGACGCGAAAGTGTACCTGCAACTTGATTTTGATAAAGTGAAACATAAATAGAACAGCCATTTCATAAGACAGTACAGGTATTGTATAGTGCCTGGTTTTCCCGGTGAACTTTACTACTTGCCTCACACTCACGGATTTGATCATTGTGGATTAACTTTATCAGCAGATGACGTAGAGAATGTGCTTGATCGGAGAAACATATATAGCGAGGCAGAAATTGCTAAGGAGATTGATGATGAGCCTTTCAGGCCTTATTTTCACTACTGCTCAAGTAGTGGTCATAACTGCAAGGATCACTTTCATTCACGTCTTTATCTGCAGTTCATATATTTGACTTTCATGTATTCTTAGTCGTTGGTATATAACCTATCGTTTTCACGCTATATCAGTTTGAATGAAAACGCTAATTTTCCTTCTGTGATGCCTTAAGGTTGCTGTATCTTGTTCCTTAGATTTGATTATTTATTAAAATGATAATTGATCATAATTCTTAAAAACAATTATTTTGAAGGTCGCTAGGCAGAAACAAGATTAAGAAGTTGCGTGGTGATTTATTTACTCCATTAGTGAAGCTGCAGTCTCTGTAAGTCAGGAAGCTTACTTTTATATCGATCTACGTTAACTTGACAGGATATTAACTTTTGCTTTAAATTTTTCCACGCAAGCTCTTTTTCTTTTTTATATATCTTTGGTCCACAGGGAGGTAAGTGCTCTACAGGAAATGTGTTCATATATCAAGATTTACTAAATCCATTTTGAAATCTCTTTTGATCCTTGCAATCTGGTGGGCTCTAATCGGTGCGATTAATTAACGAATCACACCAGTTTTTTGCTCTAAATCCCATATTTTTCCCAGCTGATGGGAAATTTTATATATATTAAAAAAACTACCGACTCTATTTCAAGGCTTGAGTAAAGAAACCATTCAAATTAGGAGCAAATGAAAGACTGCTGTCGACGAATACCTAACAGGGAAAAAATAAAAACGCTCAACTAATCTTGAGAGAGTTTTACAAGTTTGAACAAGTTCTTGGGGCAAAAGCCCGACAACTTTGGCAACAAGGCAAAGACAAGCGACAAGCGATTAGGCAATAACACGAAATAAGAACCAGTGAATTTTTCAAAAGACTACAAATTTACTCACTGAATTATCCGAAATTGCACTCGAAATCAGGTGATTAGCTTTTCAAATTGCACTCAACTGGACTGAATTACCATTATGAATCGCCTGCACCATTTTATGCTCGCAATCGCATGTTTTTCAAGCTCATAACAACCAATCAGATTCAAGGCTTATTCAAAGAAAACACTCAAATTGTAGGAAAATGAAAGACAACTTTTGCAACTTTTTACAAACCAGCTCATTACTAGATCAATAAAATATTTGTACAGAGTTAAAAAGCCTGTATTTGAGCGACTGAATTCTGTTATTCCAAAATTGCTATAATAAAGTGGCAATTGAAATTCGTTTAGTGCAATTTTGGTCTGTAATAATGAACATGCAGAAATTTCAGCAAGCTCATTGGCTGAGAACATATCAATTATTCTAAAACAGTGCAGAAAGTTGAAGTTGAGATTGAGGGCAGAAAGTTGAGATTGAATTGATTGACAAGTAAGTCGCGGAAGCACACACACAAAAAAAAAATGGTGGAGAGAGTGAAATAATGAAAACACTCAACGAAGCAAAAAAAAAATAGCTGAAACGAAAGTATTGAAGAGGACAAACCGAGGCCCTGAAAATAAAAATCGCGACAGTTTGTAAGAAGTAAGCGGAAGATTACGAGCGTGACAGCCTTTGTGTACTGGTTCCTGCAACTAGACGATACCTAACTGAGAAAGTAAGCAAACGCTCGATTTTTCATAACAGAAAGTTTAGGAGTTCGAAGCAACTTCTGAGAGAAACACCCCGAACACACTGGCAGCAACGTGAAGGCAAGCGGCCTAGCAGTTGCTTAGTCTCCAAGGAGCTCTTTGCCTTTAAGGACCATTACTGCTTCAAGATGTTCGAATGAATTTAAAGGCAACCTGGAAACCCATTTATTTATGACAGCTTTTTGCCAACTTCAATGGTTCCCAATTTTGTTTCTATTACCCAGAGTTTATGGTTTCAGTTTTTCACTGTAGAGATCTACAAAATGTGTTTTATATACAAAGTAGGTAAAATATTTCTCTCATTCGTATTTTTAAGCGCTTACAAGCGTTCAATAACTGCTACATGAATTGTATATATTATTAATCAGTAAGCCATAACACGAAATAAACACGACTTAGAGGAAACAGAGTAAATTTTTTTCTTGTACATTAATAGCAAGTGATATCATGATTTTTCGTCTAGTTTGTAAATTCTCGTGTTATGCAAGAAAGCTTAAACAAGGGTGGTGTTAAAGTCGAATTAATTGAATTAGGAGTACCTTCGAGGTCATTCAGTACTAGTCAATTCCTAAATTATAAGCTTTAGACAGGCAATAGGTTCAAATGATGTTATTTCAACCAATTCAAATTAGAGTAATTGTAACACTTTTTTTAAACTCTCCTGCTCATACAGACTACTTAACAACAACAACCTGGAAAAGATAGAGAAGGATTTGTTTGACGGTTTAAAAGCATTGACGCACTTGTGAGTTTAGAAAAGGAAACTTTCAATACAAAAAAAAACGGAAAATGAGTAGTTAAAATTATTTTTAAAACAAGCGGGACCTCTGCAATGAAGGTGGAAAGTTATGTGTTTTTGAGTAAGGAGGGAAAACATGAAAACATATCGCTAAAGGTGACAATACACTATGGTGTAGGCCTCTTCCATAATGGCGGGCGTGATTGTGATTCATTTAAGTTATGCAAATAAGCTATCCTGGCCCTACTTTAGATCAAAACTTCTATTGACAGTAAACTTTTGGCGAAGGCCAGAAAAGCTAATTTACATTTACATGTATGCTGATTGGATGAACGAGTGAGTTAAAGCGCAGGGTGGTTCTTCCAAATATTAAACAGTTAATAATAGCAGTTTTGCACAAACAAAACACAATAGGAAAACGAGGTTGCCAATGATAGCCTCAAACTTATCGAAAGCTATCAAAAATCAACTTGAAAAAAGTCTTGATGTTGATCAGTATTAGGTAATACTAATATAAGTATTGGAAACAGACCCAAATTAGACGATGTAATGACAATTTACCTAAGTAAAAATGATTGTTGTATTATTCCAAATTTTATTCAGAGGGCTGCAAGACAACAGAATTGAAACGCCACACCAACATGTTTTCAAAGATTTGACTGCTTTGAAAAAGCTGTGAGTTTGATCAATATAATGTAATGTGTTTATAAAAAGTATTGACTCTTCATCACTTTTCTGTTCCTTATACCAGACATGGGAAAATAAACCAAGTGCCCATGTCGCAATCAATTGCAACATGGCAATCCTGAGATGATGGTGCATTATAGAAGGCAGAGTTACTGAAAGCTGATAGCGTCGAAATTCGCTGGTCTCGGGTTCTGACCAGTAGTTGTTCCCCGGTAGTCTTGGGTTTCATCGATGGATCACGTTTTCCTCCCATCATGCTCTTTACTTGAGCAAAGAGCATGAAAACTATCTGCAGCAGCATAATGCACTTCCGCCATATAACAGGATTATAGCATACAACAAGTGCCTATGAAACGTAGCGAAAGAATGCTCGTCAGAGTGTCTTCCCATATTGTTTCACTTTTTATGGGAGTTACATTCCGGCTGGAATTATTTTTTTTTTCTGAAAGGTTAATTCATTTTTCCTTGAAACTTTTAGGGATCTGTCTAATAACGGAGTTGAGGATCTCCCTCAAGAAATCTTCAGCAATCTGACAAGTCTCACAACGCTGTAAGTCAACAACGAAAATATGTAAAAGAAACTAAACAAAACAATTAAAAGCACGTCGATAAAAGCAATCCTCTCTCTGATTTGTCGAGTTGCAAAACTTTCTCCATTTCTGCGTGAATTTTATCACACAAAGTAAATAAAAGTTTTGAACTTGAAATTGAGTCTTCGTTAAATGTTATCATTCCATATTTCCTTCGATTTAATCTAATTAAAGCTGTTCGTTAATACGTGTCTCGCCGAATGAACATAAATACATATCTTTGTATCCTAGAGATGTGTAAGGATATCGCTAATTGGATCTTCCCGGTTGCCATCATGATCTACGAGAACTTTCTGCTTTGCAGTGAAACGTAGTATGTAGTTAATTGTTTTAATCTTGCAGGCTTTTGTCCAACAATCAAATAAGAAATTTACCGCCAACGATATTTGCTAACCTTACCAACATAACGACAATGTGAGTAATGATGGATAGTTTTGATGACCGAATAATTGTTGGGGAGGATTATCCTCTCTTGTTAATTATTAGTTGATTGATCGATCGATTTTTTGGGGAATTAAAAATAATTACATCAAATTTCAGCAAATTTCAAAAGATACCCCATGTAAAGTACGAACAAGTAGTTTTCTGGGGGAATTTTCTGAGAACTGCTTTTGAATTCGATAATTCTTGAGCTATTGAGGTCAAAAACAATATTTATTCAGTTAATTTAATATAATGCCAAAAGAAATTGAAACAAGAAAAAGATTGCTCTCGTTTTACTTTAATCCCTCTATGATCAATCTAAAAACCTGTGGCACCCTATCAACCAATCGAGTACCAAACTAAAACCAAACGCTACTTGATCTCTGGCATTTTCTGGCGCGTAAAGCTTTGTGCTTGAATCGTTTATACTTCTAATGTAGACTGGTTCCATAGTCTCCCTTTGCTTTAATTGGTTATTGTGATTGCTCTGGCTCTTACTTTTGGACATTCATTCGAAAGGCACTCTAACTACCGACCATTGGTATAACATTCAACGTTTAAATGAAAAGAAAACTGGCCAAGAACAGATATATGATTTGCAATTTAACAGAAAAATTGAAGAGAATAAGTTAAAGGAGCTGCATCCTAAACAGTTTCGGGGACTGGTAAAGCTGTCTGACCTGTGAGTAGTTCATGAGCATTTCTCTATTGCACAAGTTTTGAATCTAAGCATCTATCAAAAGTGAAAATATACTATCGTAGTGGTAACATATTTTGGCCTGACTGCTGAATTTGTTTATTACTGCAAGCGGAAAAATGCTTAATCCGATGTACCTTTTCATGTTTTTAAGACATCATTTCATTTCCTGCAATTCCTTATTTTAATTCATGATGAGGGTCTGTATAGGACCTTTTTCTTGGTGATGGCGATTCTTGTATAGGATGGGCTGGTTTGGACATCACGCAAGGGGTTTTTCAGTACCAGGGTTATTTTGTTATACAACCTGGGACATTTGCAGTTCGTGATACTCCATAAAAGAAATCTCCTGATTCCCAGACTATCAGTTATCTTTCTCCAAAAGTTTCTTGTAATTATATTGCAACATGTTAGCGAGTATTCTCATGATCCCTTAGATTCTTGTGAAAACGATTACTAATGTCCAGTTCTTTAATCCGTTATGTTGAACATTCATCTCATTTTCTTCCTTTCTTCAATAGCTATCTATCGAGAAACAAACTCGGATACTTCCCGCATGGAATTTTTAAAGACTTAAAGAAGCTTTTGATTATGTAAGTTGACTATGAAACTTATTTAGTGAGTAATTTAAATGATCATTTACACATCAAATGATCATTTACACATCAATCTCGAAACATTGTTGCACTTTCTTTTTGTTAGAGAAATTCTGGAAAACGAAATGACTCAGGTCTCTATCGACAACTTCAAAGACATTAAACAGTTGAAAATTCTGTGAGTGTTAAAATTAATCAAGTGATGACAAAGTTATGAAACGAACCTTGTTACCTTGAGGTGTCCAAAAAATTGAAATATAATGAAAACACTCCAAATCGCTGCTTTTATTGTAAAAGCTTCTTAACTTATCTGCAACTCACCGGAAAATTCTTTCCTATCAGCAGATTGATTATTTGCTTAGTGGGAGTAAGTTTGTAAAGAAACTTTGGTGCTGCGTCTGTGTAGGGTATTTTAAGATATTTGGTGTCATTCTACTTTAAAACTCTGATTGTTTGAGAGCATAAGGTCAACATACAAGAGCGTATAAAGTTGACATGATAACCGATATCTGCATCAGGTATTGGGTTATAACGTGGAGTTCAAAGTCTGACTAGTTGCCAAGCCCCTCGTCAATATGACGTCCTGAAACTTTTGCAAATTCAGAGAGAAATGTCTTATTTTGCAGAGTGTTTTAAAATGTACAATAAAACAGTTATTGATTTCGGTTTTCCCATGATATCATGGACTGTGAAATCTTGTGTCTGCTTTATATGCCTCGGCCTCCGGCTTCGGCGGATAACTCAGACCTAAGCATTATGATAATATCATGGTCGATCTAATCCAAAATTTAATTAATTACAACTGTGTTGGTTATGTTGATTGGCTAAAATCCTCAAAAGCCGACGTCTGAGCATTAGCCATTCGTCCAAGAATACAGGAATTGTTGGTTGTAAGTGGTTTGTTAAACGAAAGACTTCGTTGACAATGTGGGATTAAGAGAGCCTATTCGAAAGATTAAATTATGTTATGGAGTTTTGCGGCTTTTGATCATGATATTTTTATCTACTGATTTTTAATTTCCAGGTATATGCAGTACAACAAGATGAGGGAGATTCCATATGGTTTTTTCGATATGTTGAAGGATATACAGCGAGTGTAAGATTTTGATAAAATTCATTCGCAAATTATTAGTTTTTGAGCAAAGCTATATATTCTGAGTAGACAACATCTTTGAGAAATTTAAATTTTTGCAAAAAGAATCGAAGACTTGGATTCTTAAAAAAATATTTTGTATAAGTCAATGAATAACTCCAGCCATCAGCCACTGATACATTCTTAAAAGCAAGTTCTTGTCGACAAGGTCTGTGAAGTTTTTATGAAATAACTTCTCTCAGTGGATGATATTTTACAATTGCAGGAGTCTCGACACAAATCTGATGTGTTGTCATATGCACAAGGAGGACGCTGACTGTGCTTTCACATACAACGACGACTTTGCCAACTGTGAGAGTATGTTTAAGAATTCTGCCCCAAGGAAGAGTATCTGGGTGATAGGAGTATTTTCTCTGATTGGTGCAGTTTTTGTTATCACTTGGCGAGTGATCTTTAAAGAAAAGAACGTGGTTCAGTCCATCATGTTGCTCCACTTAGCAGTGTCCGATGGTTTGATGGGTATTTACCTGATCTCTCTTGGCACTAAAGATCTGTTGTGGAGAGGAGAGTATTACTTGCATGACTTCCAGTGGAGGTCTGGTTTGTCTTGTCAAATAATTGGAGCAATCTCCCTTCTGTCAAGTGAGGTGTCGGTTATGATGATGACGCTGATATCTGCTGATCGGCTTAAAAATATTGTGTTTCCTTACCAAGGTGCTTCTCTGAAACCAAACACAACACATATCCTGTGCTTCATCATATGGGCAATCGGCTTCCTTATGGCCTTTTTGCCTATGTTTGGTATTCAGTATTTTGAAGACCCATTCAGGTACCATAGTTACTATGGTAGAAGTGTGGTATGTCTGCCCTTGCAGCTTACTTCTGATAAGCCGGCAGGTTGGGAGTATTCTGTGGCTATCTTTCTCGCTTTGAATTTTGCTCTTTTCTTGTTCATCATGGGTGCTTATCTAATGATACTCGTCAAGTCTTACTTGTCTAGCCGGCGACTGGCCCGTCAGGGTACTGAAAGAGAGATCCAGGCAAGAAGAGCAAACTTTAGGAGGGAAACGGCTCTTGCAAGGCGGGTGTTCTTCATCATCCTGAGTGATTGTGTGTGCTGGATGCCAGTGATAGTGATTGGTATGAGGACCATCATCGAGAAGTCTTACGAAGCGCAAGGAGACCTCGCTGTCTGGATCGCTGTATTTGCCCTTCCGATCAACTCGGCCTTGAATCCTATCCTGTACACCTTGTCAACAGAACAGGTAAGTTATGCGCTTTTAATCCATTATAAGTAATCAAGATAATAAAATCCGTAAGTAGACTTATAATGGCTAGGTACGGGAAGGGTAATGGTTTTCAGCCGACTATAAGCAGTGTATAATAGTGCTCAATATTGCTTTGTTCACTTGCAATGGACACTGACAATGTTTCAAAAGCATTGGACAACAGAAATTCGTTAGTTTCTATTTTGTCATCGGAGCTCAGCTCAAGGCAGTGAGCGAAATCTCGATTATTTTGTATCCAGGTCAGAGGCATTCTGAAGAACAAAATGGAAAAAGTCTGGAACTACTTGAAGACCGTTTTCACCTGCTGTGGTCGGGATCAGGAAGGTGCGATATAATTATCAGCTCCTGATAAGAAATAAACCGAAAAACGATGTAAAGTAACATATTGCTGCAAACATAGTTTATTGATCTATTGATTTGTTCATTCAGTCACTCAGTCATAAATCAATTCACTCATGCATGCATAGAGGCATTCATTTAATCATTTACTCGCTCGTTCGGTCAATCGTTCTTTTATTGGTCGGTTCATTTGTTGTACGAACTAAATATTTCCCGACTCGATCATTGACTTTTTCTTCGTTGTTTTCTTTAAAAGGCCAAGGAGATGGGGAACAACCGAACCAACCGGGAGTAGAAGACAATGGACAACATGGCGGCGAGGGAGGTAAATCCTTACCCGTATTTCTAGAAATACCGTGAAAACTATAAACGAGGGAAATGAAGGGCAATATGTGACTAAAAATATTTTTTTATGTCTTCTCTCTTCTTTTTATGTTCCCTATTTTTTTTTTTTAAATTTTAAAATTAAAGGCCAAGGAGAGGGAGAGCAAGTTAACCAGCACGGAATGGAAGAAAATGTAGAACATGGGGGCGAGGGAGGTAAAAACCTTTCAGATGTCAGTTAACATATCATACAAAGTTCAAACGAGGACGCAGGGTTAGTCTGTGTACATTTTTTATCTACTTTCTCTTTTCAAGGACAAATTGAGGGTGAAGATATCGAATTGGCGAGTGTTGGTGTGCATCATCCACAACAGGGTAAGGTTAGAGTTTCTAATTCAATGTCAAGTTTTCAATGCTATTCTGTTAGTTTATATTGTATTTCTGTTCCTCTATAACTGAGGGATCTATGACTTTAGGATATTTTCATACACACAAATAAATTTTATCATTATCATTTTAATTACCCAACCTTTCTTGTCTATTACGTTTTAGTAGTTTGAAATTGTAGATCTCGTTCTGCGTTCGTCAGAAAAAATCCTTCGTTCCATCACTTATTTGTTTCTTGGCTCGTTCACAATTTTTTTTCTTTTCTTTCTTTAAAAAGGCCAAGGAGATGGAGAACAACGGAACCCACAGGGCATGGAAGACATTGAACAACATGGCGGCTTGGGAGGTAAGACATTTTTTCCTTCTAGTGAACACAGTACGGACATGAAAACTGTGAATGACAACACAGTGCAATCTCTGACTATATTTTTTATTAACTATTTTTTTCAAGGGGAAGTCGAGGGTGTAGTTATCGAACTGGCTCATGTTGATGTGCGTCGTCCACAACAGGGTAGGCTAAAGTTTCTTCTCTAATGTCATCTTTATGTAGATAAAAGCTCCGTACTGAAGTTTTCGTTGCTGTTCTGTTAGCTTGTATTGCCAAGACTCTACAATATGTTGTATTAATGGTAGTTTTTTTTTTCTACTTCTGGAGAGATCTGGGTCAGATGGATATTTTCGTACATACAAATCAACACAGTTCATTTACATCATTATAGTTATCCAACCCTCATCGTTCATTACGTTAGTTCTAAATTCTACAAATCTCGTGTTCTAAGACAATTTTGTTAGGTTTAAAAGTTTTGAAAAATTTCTTTGTTATTTTGTCTCCAGTTATTGTCAATATTTGAAATAAAGAAAAACAAAATAGTCTGACTTGATTTTGAAACAATCACTAATAATGAGATAATGGAAAATAAGGTACAATATTGTTCATTAGTTTAAAATAAAAAGAAAGACATTGTTTACCTTTTTGTTTCAAGGAGTACTTGATGAAGCCGAAAAAATCGAACCGGCACCTATTGAGAATACTGGTCTAAATCAAGGTAACTTGTCTTACCTTATTTATTAAAAATGTATAGCCGACCTTTTTTTTTATTTAGAAAATTGGTCGCTATTCTTTGTTTGTTTGACAACTCATTCAGTGTTACTGTGGTAGAGATAGAAAAACCTTCTAAGGTCTATTAAGCTCTCCTGCGTATCGATCAGTTCAGAGTCTCATTACCTCCCTTAGGTATTGCCAAGCTCTAAATGAAGTAAATTTTTAATTTCACAGTTGGCTTTCTTACCACTATAACTGGTGGTCAAATCAAAGAATTTCAATTATCCTCAAACAGGACTAAGAGATGAAATTTTTAATGCAAATGAGCGAAATTTGGGCGCAATAAATTAAGATTTTGCATAACAGGTGGCAGCCAAAATGAACGGCAATAAGTATGAAAACATCAAGTTGAGTATAGATTCACGTAATTCTCATTTGGGAGCTTTAACATTCTTATGCAATTCTTTCAAGAAAATTGCCAAGCAAAAGATAAAAAAGACCAAACACTTAAGAAATCCCAAAGTTTGACATGAATCTATTATGTGTAATATTACAAGTGTTTGATAACTGGTAATTGAAATGTCTCAGGCACGAAAGCAGGGTATTTCGGGTCTTTTATCCGTTTTTAATTTGGCTTTGGGTTTGTTTCGCAAAAAGTGCAATGTTCTGTTGCGAATTTTGATGAGTCTCGATAGAAAAGAAGAGGCCATTAAATATACCCGATGCAAATTTCTTTGGCAAAAAAACATTTTTTCATGAAATAATTACTTCCACTTTATTGTTCTATCCTCTTTGTTTCGCCGACATTTTGCAAAAAAATTGTAATTTTTTCGTTCTTATTTTTATTCATTTTTCCTTTATTTGCCGTTTCATCAAATAAACAAATTTTGTTGCGAATTTATTTGGAATACCTCGGTAATAAAAAACAGCAACAACAAACAAACCAACAAAACAAAACGAAAGCAGCCAATTCGGTTTATTTCTCCAGCATTACCTCGCGGATTACCCTACTGTTATCTATTTATTTTGTGATTTTCTTACATTTAGAGTGTCGTTAACCAGTTTCATCAAGTTAAGCAGTTGCCACAGCGCATTAAGTATCTTATCAAATATGTAATTTTTACTTTGTTTTTTTTAATGTTAGGAGAACGGAACAAGAGTTTGAAAAAAGGGGACGGTAAATTCAGGCATTCCACCGCAAAGAAGTAAGTGGTGAGAAGGGGGATATACACAGGTTCAAATTCCTCCAGAGATATAAACTGTCCGTATAACAAAGTTGACGGACGTTGTCACTGACAAACTAACTGCTGAATTATTCGAATTACTGATTTATTTGCAAACTAGCTAGCTCCTTAACCTACAGGCTAAACGGTTGAAAGAGTGACTGTCGCTAGCGGACTTACCTGACTGAATAACTGACTCACTAACTTCCTTACTCACTGATTAACCAGCTGACGGACTGACTGACTGAATTACTGACAAAAATGACTGAGCAACTGATAAACCAACAAACTGACTACTTGACCGACTGACTGAACGAACGCTGAACAATCGCCAGAACAATTGAGCGCCCAACCTGGCAGCCAACCAAAAGATTGATTGATAGTTTATTTTATTGACTGATTGACCTACTGATTAAATGACAGAACGGGGCTTTTTACATAAATAATTCTTTTGCAAGATTATAGCGATTGAGCGTTCCTTTTCTTTTCCTTGTTTTACTTTTGTTTTGTTTGTTTGTTTGTTTGTTTGTTTGTTTTTTTAAACAGAAAAAGGGAAAAATCAAGATCAATGCGTCGAAAATCACCTTCGGCTACCGAAGCTGTCGATGAAGAACAAACTTTTGAAGAGGACACAAAACTGTAGGCAGTTAAATTCGAGGAAATTATTATAAATTCTAAGGCAATCTAAGGAGAAGAAATGGCAATTAGAAATCGATAATCTAGTCTTTGTTTTTTATTAAGCGTATGAGATACAAAATAGAAAAAAACAGTTTTGTTAATTTTGCGTCTATTTAGAGGTAAACGAGGACTTAGTTATATTGAACCAATCTGTGTACGTAACTTAGTTGAACCAAATTTCACTCGATCTTTGGCTGTCTTTAACAAAATCCCTAACAACGATTTTTTTTCTAACGATAAGTTATAAGTTTTCAGATTTAGACAATTTAATTGAGTTAGTGTTTCATATCCATGACTGATATGGTCTCCATGGCCACTTCACATATCAGTGACATCATCTAATGGATCGTGTCTACAGTCACAAGAAGTTTCAGCTTTCCCTCACCTAAACAAAAACACCCATGCGGTTGATTGAGATCCTTTAAGACACCTGCTATGAGGAGTCTTTTGAGGGCAAATTAAGACAGCTGGAGATGGGAAGCGCATTAAAGGTAGAATTAAGTAATTAAATTGTGTTAATTGGCTTACAACGAGAAGATGTAATACCAAGAATTGTTATGGGAAGTCATTATCAAATATTAACTTCTAGAATGCCCTTTCACGGTGGCTTGGAGGTTATGTAACTATGATGCCATTCTACCAGAATTTTAGTGTTTTAGGCCGGCGGAATATTCTAAAATACGTTTCAAGAATTCAGTAATCTAGGAGTAATTATGCGTTTCAAGCTAAACTGAGAGAGAGAGCCACTATGATGTACATCAAAGATTGTGCATTTAAAAGATATTGGGTAAAAACAGTGAGTTTGTGTCAGTGGAGAACTAAGGAACAGTCTGTAGTGGTTTGTAGAAGATAATCACGGTATCGCCTAAAGGGGTCGCTTCTTAGTAAGCATTTTTACGCATTGTTTAACAACGTAGTTCGGTTTGTAGTAGTGTAGGATTCTTTCTGTCTGTTAGAAAATACCGTGACATAAGATTCCAAAGTGGTTTTCAAGAGTTTTGATTTGATGCTTGCTCATTTTTCCTGCTTGATTATGTGCTTCATTATTAGAACAATACCAGGTTTTTCTTCATATTTTCTGCAGAGTTCAGAAAATGCATGCTTTCTGACTCATTGGATTATATAACATGTTGACCCTCATTAAAAACAAAAATAATAACCTATGTGCTTATATGAGATAAGAAAACTTTAATTAGCGAAGTTTTAGCAAATTGATCCATTGGCATATCAAAGAAGGTGCAAGTTATAATCGCACCATTCAGCTCATAGAGGTTGATTAAAAATTTTCGTTCTTAGTAATTAGATAATAATATAAATGCTGTATTCAATTGGATTATTACTGTCATTATTATGATAAAATAAAAATAACGAGAGGGATCAATAACACCTTGGCTACTTGAAGTTGTGTTTATTTTGTATACTTGGATATTTGATAGCGAGTGTTTACAAACAGAAAATCAGTATGCAACAACGATGGAGTTATTTCTATTTCAGAAGGATAGCGCTTGGAGCCAATACAGTATAGTTTTAACTCGGCTTTGAACTTTGGCTATCGTCTGACAAGAGTTGAATAAGAACGCTAATTTACGTTATTATAACGTGATCCTCAAAGACAAAAGTAAATGGGCAGTCCGAGTTTTGAAGGTTTTCATGTACGAAAACAAGAATCAAACACATTTAACACTCGTATAGTATGTATAGTTTCGTGTTCAAATAAAAAAATAACAGAACAAAACAAAACAGGAAAGATGAAAAACATAGTCAAATTAGCATAAATATAAAAATTCATACTAATTACGTTGGTGTCAGAGCGACTGCGATCATGCTTAGGTCCCTCATTGCGATCTCCACTCATCGCAAGGGAGAAAGGCTCAGAAGTTACATCGGCCGCCCTTTGAGTTAAAAAACGAAGAGCTTGCTCTCATACCCTTTCCAATTTCTAAAGGAAATTTTGTGTTCTATTACCAAAAATGTATCATTGTGCGTGACTAGATTTTTTCGAAAATGGCCGTACGAAGAATATCAATTAATCTTTCCTAAGCATTTCAACTAGCTACGAAGCTTACCAAGAATCTCGATTTTAAAAATTCAATCACGTTTAACCAAGTTTGTTTTCTTTTGCTTTTTTACTTTTGCTGGTAGCGTTCTCAAAACAAAGAAACTGTGTTTCAGATGTAGTTAGAAGACACTTCAAAAAAAAAAATTAAAAGTCTATTGTAATTGATAAAAGCATGGTGAAGCTTTGCGATGTAAAATTTTACTTAGGAAAATATGACGGATTTCATATTAAATAATGAAATTGTAACAAAATTCTTGAACGTGATTGGCTATCACCAGTCCGATTTGAGCTGATAGGACAGAGTAGGCGTCATGCTTGTAAATGTACAATGCAATAGGACAGTTAAAGGGACAGTTGACACGTCATGTCCGTGTAGGTTAACAGAACGCGTCGTGTGCGCATTTCGCCCAGTTAACTGTTGTTTCTTTTGAAAAACGTATAACCGATGTTTAGTTTCTTTCTAAAAGTTTGTTATTGTTTTGATTGATAGGTAACGGGACTGCATGTCGTCCAATTATGTCTGTAATCATACTCGTTAGTAACACATCGCTTCGCGGTCGTCCGATTTTGTTAATCACTCGTATGATTACTGACCGAATTGGACTCCACTCGGTCCTATTACTAGTATTAATCAGGACCGTCAAAATTTCCTTGAATGTGATTGCTGGATGAATTGCCCTTTTTTAACTAATTTTTTGCAATGAATCCGATTTCATTGTCCGGCAAGTGACCGAATTGGACAAGAAATAAAATTAAAAATTCAACCTTTACAGAGTAACACTGAAGGCAGCCATTTTAATCTCCACAGATTTCTAAGTGAAAGCTGTTGTATAATGTGGACGCAAAAAGGATACTGAAAGGAAAAAAAGTAAATTGCAAAATTAAAAATACATTATGTATTCTCTTCCATAACAGAAAATCTCTCCCTGTTTATAAATTGTCCTACTTAAGATCCTGAAAATCGTCACGACGGGCGTTCGCTTTAATTAACTTTGACTTCTATAAAACTCAGGAAAATGAAGAGATCCAATCAATCGGATTGTGGTTTTGGTATAAGTACCTTAATGTCTCACAATGACAAGCAGTCAACGGCTTTCTCTTCAGAATTTAAAGATGTCTAAATATTTAAAATAAGAGAAGAAATCCTTAAAGTAGGTGTGATTTAACAAAAAGTGTTGGTTTCGTATTGATCAACCCTTATCGTATCGATAGCGAAATTTGTTATTAATTAGTCTTAAAGTTCGCACCAAACAAAATAAGCATGCATCAAGATTGTTTTAGTGATGAGATGCCTGAGCTTGACATCTGTAATCCAACAATTTCATCACAGGTTACAGAGCAAACATACGTGTCTGCATATACAAAGGCCGTCCGAGTATTTTGCTATAATTGAGCCAGCTTATTCTGAATAATTCTAACTTTAACGTGTCCAGAGCCAAAGGTTTCGAACACAAATCGCCAAAGCATGATCATAGTTCCTTTTCGCCTCCTCATCGTGACCCTGATCATTGTGTGCGTCACCAATATTTTCATAAGTTTCTCCAACTTTAAGATGATTACGTCCGAACTGTTTTAGGCAAATGTCCAGTGCAAGTACATGGTAGTCCATTGCTTGCTGGAAATCACTTACATTTCTGTATAGAGTACCAAGGTTATTTAAAGAATCTGCGACATCTACATGCTCAGGTCCGAGCTGTTTCAGACGAATGTCTAGTGCACGTGTATGGTAGTACTTTGCTTGCTGGAAATCAGCTAGATCACTGTACACAGTACCCAGGTTATTGTAGGAAGATGCGACATTTCCATGCTCGGATCCAAGCTGTTTCAGACGGTGCACGTGCATAGTTGTCCTTTGCTTTCTGGAAACAGCCTAGATCACTGTACACAGTACCCAGGTTATTGTAAGAAGCTGCCACACCTACATGCTCAGGTCCGAGCTGTTTCACACGAATGTCCAGTGCACGTACATGGTTGTGCTTTGCTTTCTGAAGATCACTTAGATTTCTGTACACAGTACCCAGGTTATTGTAAGAAGCTGCGACATCTATATGCTTAGGTCCGAGCTGTTTCACACGAATGTCCAGTGCACGTGCGTGGTAATCCTTTGCTTTCTGAAAATCACCAAGATCACTGAATACAGTACCCAGGTTATTGTAAGAGGCTGCCACATCTACATGCTCAGGTCCGAGCTGTTTGGGATAAATTTCTAGTGCACGTGCATGGTTATCCTTTGCTCTCTGGAAATCACCTAGATCACTGTATACAGTACCCAGGTCATTGTAAGAGGCTGCCACATCTACATGCTCAGGTCCGAGCTGTTTCAGACGAATGTCCAGTGCACGCGTAAGGTAGTACTTTGCTTGCTGGAAATCACCTAGATCACTGTATAGTACCCAGGCTTTTGCAAGAAGTTGCAAAATCTACATGCTTAGGTCTGAGCTCTTTCAGATTAATGTGCAATCCACGTACGTAGTAGTCCTTTGCTTGCTGGAAATCACCTAGATTTCTGTATACAGTACTCAGATTATTGTATGAAGTTGCGACAGCTACATGCTTAGGTCCGAGCTGTTTCAGACGAATGTCTAGTGTTCGTGCAAGGCAGTCCTTTGCTTGGAGGAAATCACCTAAACCACTGTATACATTACCCAGGTTATTGTAAGAAGTTGCGACATCCATATGCCAGGGTCCGATATGTCTCAGACGAATGTCCAGTGCACGTGCATGGTAGTCCTTTGCTTTCTGGAAATCACCTAGATCGTTATATACAGTACTCAGGTTATTGTACGAGGCTGCGACATCTACATGCACAGGTCCGAGCTGTTTCAGATAAATGTCTAGTGCACGTGTATGGTTGTCCTTTGCTTGCTGGAAATTACTTAGATGACTGTATACAGTACCCAGGTTATTGTAAGAATCTGCGACATCTACATGCTCAGGTCCGAGCTGTTTTAGACGAATTTCCAGTGCACGTACATGGTAGTCCTTCGCTCGGTGGAAATCACGGAGATTACTGTATATAGTACCCAGGTTATTTTAAGAAACTGCGACATGAGTTTGCTCAGGTCCAAGCTGTTTAAGACGAATGTCCAGTGCACGTGTATGGTTGTCCTTTCTTTTCTGGAAATCACCTAGATCACTATATACAATACCCAGGTTATTGTAAGAGGCTGCCACATCTACATGTTCAGGTCCGAGCTGTTTCAGGTAAATGTCTGGTGCACGTGCATGGTTTTCTTTTGCTTTCTGGAAATCACCTAGGTCACTGTATACAGTACCCAGGTTATTGTAAGAAGCTGCGACATATACATGTTCAGGTCCGAGCTGTTTCAGACGAATGTCCAGTGCACGTGTATGGTAGTCCTTTGCTTGCTGGAAATCACCTAGATTACTGTATACAGTACCCAGGTTATTGTAAGAAGTTGCGACATGTACATGTTCAGGTCCAAGCTGTTTCAGATGAATGTCCAGTGCATGCGTATGATAGTTCTTCGCTTGCTCGAAGTTACCCTTACATTTGTGCGTGGTTCCCACAAGGAGATAGAGTTTTGCTTTTCCGAGAGCGTCGTTTGCATCACCTGAGTGTATAATTTTCAAGGCCACTTCGAAGTAGGTCATAGCAGCTTCGTATTCACAATGGTTGAGGCACATATTTCCTAGGATCAGAAGGTCATTAAGGTAATCTTGCAAGGAAATAACACCCATTTTGCTGACTTGAGATAATTCTTGCATAGAAAACAGAGATGGCTGGATTTTAGTCTCCGGTTACTAAGAACTCAGCTAGTATCCAGCCATCTTAACAGAACAAGCTTGGTCAATAACTCCAATTTATCGACCAGTAACACGGAGCTTGCGTACTAATTTTGCCGCTGTGTTATGGTTCATAAAAAAACGAACACTATATGCACAGAAGTTAGGGCACGACATATATAGAATTTTCTCGTAAGGCAATCCTTAAACACTCATTTAGGACTTGTTTCGAAACTGCTTTTCAGACCACTAGATTTTGGCAAAGATTCTAACATGTATTGTCCAGGCGTGTTATCTATCAGCCCTTCAGTTCAACTTGTCTACTGGAAATTTGTTTCGTATGGCCCATTAAGGCTTCAAAACGTTTTTATCATACTGCATTGAAGATTACAGCGTTAACGTATTAAGTTTGAGTGCAACTATATTTGATGGCCTCTCTCGCCTTTACGGAAAATCCTTTAGGCTTACTCTGGCCATTCCTCCTGTTTTTCGGAACAGCTTCATTAACGAGTCGAAACGCAAGTTTCTCTGATGATTTTTTATTGTGTTCTTCGCATTATTCACCCGCTGATGAGTGAATAATGTTCATTAGCAGGGGAGGGCGCACCAATCAGTTACTGACATCAATGAAATAGCTAATTTTGTATCTACTGATTCAATTCAATCACCTTTTTTTTTTTCTTAGTTGTCATGTTATTAGCAGTTTATAAACTAAATATTGCTGTCTTAAAGGGGGCCTTGTTTTGGCGTTGATCATTTCTATCCGGCTTTGGTCGAGCAATAATCCAAAATGTCAAAGTTTCTTGTTTTGCTCCAGTTCTTCAAAATTCTAACAGCTTTTACTATTACTACTAGTGAACAATATCGCAGATCTGATGAAAAGAATAATGTTTATTTTGTCGAGCATTTGAATAGAATGCTAAACATTGATCAACTGGCATCTTACAAAGTCTACGATTCAATGGCCTGTGGCCTTCATTGCATCCGACACGAACTTTGCATCTCTGTCAACTTTGCAGTTGAAGCGGATCTAACGGGACACTCCTGTGCGCTGCTGAAAGCGGACAGATTTCGATATCCCAACAAACTTAACTGGAACAACTCTTATCATCACTACAGTTTAGCGGTAAGGAAAAAGTTTATTAACGCTAAAATAATACCTAAAAACTCATATCAGATATGTTTCAGATTAAAACCTCGAGGCGAATACTATTCAAACCGAAATTGAGGATTCCGTGGAAAATAAGCATACTCACAAAGAACAAAAACAAAAACAAATATTTTAAGATGAATGTGTTACTTATAAAAGAAAGAACTAATTTGGTTGAAAATGATTGCGTCCTCACATAAGACTATTTTGCAAAAAAAAAAGAAACGGCAGAAATTAAGAAAACATCAAGAGTTTCAAAAACGGTTTCAAATATACGCTTTAATGACTATTCTGGACAGGAAAAATATGTGCTGCTCATACATATCCATGGTTAACGCAGAGCTGTAATTTTGTTGTTGTCGGGCGGCCTAGTTTTTTCTTTCATTGACTAGGAATACCGGGCTAACTTTGACATTGTTTTTTTCTACACATCCAGTTCTTTCTATTGCTACCACTATCAGATTGAAAATATGAACCGACATGGTGCGTGCGCCTTCACGCGAAATAATTTAACTAGTGTTAAGTTCAACTGAGCGACAACTGATAAGTTCTTTTAAGTGCCTCCTGTTGCCATAGTGTCCTGACACTTAAACAGTAAAAAGAGGCACATGGTGTTTGGTCAAGCCGTCACCTATTGAATTAATCAGTAGCGTAAATCGTTTCCTATACAAAAAGAAATTATTAAGGATGGAAATTGGTAAAAATCGCAGTGAAAACAACTTCTCAAACAATGGAGACTGTATGAAAAGATGACCGTAATAAGAACCTTTTGTGCAAAATTAATTTTAATTTTCCGACATTCGCTCCCTTCAAAGACATTAATAGCGGGATCTGGCTCCATAAAACAATTCCCCATAACACTGATTGGAAAAGTTAAATTGGGAAAGATGCACATTATGATAAGATTTGTTTCGAGTAATACCTTCAAAAAAAAGAAAGAAAAAGTGAAACAATTTCTCGCATAAACAATGTATGGCCTGCATGCAAAGAAGCAATGCCGATTTCATTTCCTCTTTGTTTATTTTCATTCCATACCTCTTTATCATCGATTGTATAATTTTCTTTTCTTTGAACCTACAAAAAACCCCTTCTATCAAGGTCTTCAAGTACAGTACTTTACTTATCGAACTACTTCAATCATGCTAGTTCAATTTCTTGTGGAATAATCACGGCAGCCGATCAGAACAGAGGGCGATTTTACGGAAAGCCTCATCATTTACTTAACAACTATTCACGGAAGTATAGGTGGCTAATGAGAGATATTTACATAGGCGCACGACGGCGAAGTAAATATCCACTGCTCACCACCAATACTGAGATGTAATAGTATTAGTATATACTAAAACAGAGAGATAATATAGCACAAAAATATGATTTCAAAAGTGATTAGCAAAGGATAATCGGAATTTGAGTAGCCAATCAGAGCCTTTAACGCTATCCAGTGTTTCAGTATATAATAAATAGAGAATACATGGGCGCGCATAGTGAAGAGAAATTCCATATGTAAAAGCAACCATGTATTATTTTGTTTATCATGCAAACACAATAGCCTTTTACTGACTGGAAAATAATACAGTAGGTTTGCCCACTCAAGAGTAAACATTCGTTGAATCACTACAGAAAAATATACAAATTCTCAGTTATTGACTACCAAAAGAAATCTTTCAGGTAAATGACCAAAATCGGCCCGTGGCAAATCTTCCAGTTGTCTTTTTTCGTTCTCAGCCGCGAGAAATGACTTTACCAAAGGCTGAATACGTAACTTTCGGTTTTTATTTACGTAGTTTGGTTTTCTTTCTCTTCAAGGGAAGTTTGAACATCACTGTCTTAAAGCTACGCGGATTTTTCAGTGTTTTAGCACCCATAATCCAAAAACATTGAATGACATTGATGAATTATTCCTTTTCCAGACCTTATGCGACAACAAGCCCTGTGGTGGAATCAGATGCCGTCCGTTGTATGGATCAAACGGATATACATGTGAACGCACTTCAAGAATCATTGAAAAAGGTAACGTTGCTTTCAATAAAATTTATTCTCTTCCACATTATTATCTTACAGATAATAACACTGATAATAATAATTATTATTATTATGACATTGATAATAATGTTATCAATAATAATAGTAATTTGATTTGATATCTATAACACAAATTTAACCGTCAAGTCTCCAAAGCCGAGACTGCGTGGACTCAAATTTGAATAACATGAATATTAATGACACTGATATTAACAATACCAATAATACAATTGTAAAAATGATATTTATAATAATCTTCATGAGGTTTTTCAAAATAAAAGCTTATTTTTCTTAAGTTTAATTGGTTTCACACGGAAACATCACAGTCAACAAGGAGGCCTCAGTTACAAGGCAGAGTTTATTTGGCCATCAGAATCTTTTCTTCCCTATTCCATCTCTTTCTCATAATTTTTTTTCCCTTGTTTTGTTTCCCCTTTTCCCGTTCAAGTTAAATGAAATCAGTATTGTAATCACGTATCAGTTTGAATCGAAGTCCGGTCCAGTTTCCTAATGAAGCCACTAACAATGATTTAAGCTCGCTGGGGTTGGTATCGCTGAACGATGTTATTCAACTGGTGAAAATAATTCAGCTTGATCTACATATAACTTATAATTGGATTTGGCTCAGTGACAAAAAGCGTCCTCGATAATAAGCTTTAGACGAAGTACCATTGGGATAAAACAGAATGAACAAGAGCAAGCGATCAACATCTCATATTTTGTGCGTCTTTTCAGCTTTTCCTTGGCTCCAAGTCAACCCAAATAGAGTATGCTTCGGTGCTAAAGATGACTCCTATGGAGCATTCGCTGTCCCTTACGATGGCAATGTCGTATCCTTGAGGCTGGTTTACATTTCAGGATTTGTCTCTTGCCAGTACCATACAATGCCTCAAGGAAGTCGCTGGGGATGTGCAAAGGAAAGTAAACTAACAACCCTGGTGACAAATGAAAGAAACGAAGTGATTTTTCCACGCTACAATGATCGTAAAATTTATTCCTTAGCTGGCTATAACTACAACTCGCCAGAATTGATATTCAAATTACTCTCTCCTCCTCTGAAAGTGTTCTCTGGATATAAATTTCGCATATGGTACAGGCAGGATTTACTTAACTCTTCCGAAAGTAACAACGATGGCCAGACATGCGCTGATGTGTATGTGCTGATGAATTAATTCAACAGAAGCCGAATTGCTCCTAAAATGCCATGGCGTACCGATTGTGTTCTTGGGCAATGACGACAACATGCACTAAGACCAAAAAAAAAAACATATATAGATATATATAAACACATATATAAATGTGGGGGTAGAGTCTACCTTGGCATAAAGTGCTCAATTCTGTGGTAGCAGAGCTGTGTATATATATGTGAAAGAATCAAAGAGGACGCATCGATTCTCTGTTACTCTGAGAACTCAGGGTAACAGAGAATCGATGCGTCCTTTTTGATTCTTTCACTTATATAAACACATATATAAATATTAAAAAAAACCAATGAGCAAAAAAAAAAAATACAAACAAAAGCATCAAAAAGCACAAATTAAACAAACTGTAACAAAATAATAACAAAAACTAAAGATAATTAAGACATACACAAAACAAAAGGAAAATGACAAGCATATAATGGTGTGCATGGATTTCTCTTCTGCGCAGTTTCTTGCATACTTGGAGACTCACAGCTCATGCTACCAGGTTGTATAGGTTAGTTACAAAATTTTTATTTAAGGTCTATCTAAGGTTTATCATCACGGACTTTTTTATAAAAATTCCATGATATTTACTTTGTTGTGATACATGTATGTCAATGTGATTTTCATTAAGTAACTTTAGGTCCACGATCATTCAAATACACTCCTTAAAAAAAATCCGAGGGAAAAAATATGTATACACTAGAAATGAAATTATGGAAGAAAAATAAAATTCATCCACTCCGATGCAAATGATCTAGTTTGCATATTTAGCGCAAATCGATTCCATTTTTCCGTGTTCCGTTAATTATAGATCGCGAATATGCATGAAGTAAACATATCTTCATTTATTAATATATATATATATATAATTTTTTTTTTAATTTGGTGGATCGCAAAAGAGCACACTTCAAATTAAACACTTCATGTTTAATAAAAGCTGAAGGTCCCATACATTTGAGAAAGGTTGCGGGAAAGGATGGGAAACGGTCTGAGTATCTTTTATTCTTTCAATTATTCTTCAAATGCTCCAAATCCCTTTCATTGTGTGTCTTGTGTTCCTGTATAAACGGGTCACAATGATGTACATATAGGAAGATCATTTATCAATTGTCAAAATCTTTCTTCCGCATTTTAGTTACATAATTTTTCACATGTTTTCTTTAATTAATTACTCTTTATTGTTCTATATTTTTTAAAAACATTTTTTTCACTATTTTACTATACTATTCGTGAATAGAATCATTCATCTTACCGTGGTTTTCCCATTATTTGAAATGATAACTTAAGATTACCTTAAAAGTTCGGTTTGTCTTTTTAAGCCATTAACACGTGCAATGATATCAATCATTTCCAGAAAGAAAGTGAAATCAAGTTTGGTTCAAAAGTGTACATGAACCAATAACATTTGGGGGTCTTTCATATTAAGTAACTTTATCGTGCCACGATCAAAAAATTTGGTTTGCAGATAATGGCAACGGTGACCTATTAGACTATCTATTAATTTCACTTTGCACCTTGATCGAATTTTTTAAACATATTTTACCTTCGGGTCAGCGATAACATAAATATTGCATTCACATACTGTCATTAGAAAACTTACAGAAAAAAATAAAGAAAGAATCTCGTATTGAAACGGTTCGTTTGAAAGTTTACGAAATATGATGCCTTTAGAATGGTAAAATATATTACATTCACACTGTCATTAGAAGACTGACTGAAACAGTAAAATAAAATGAAACAGAGTTTCGTATTAATACTGTTTTGTGCTAAATTTCACGAAATATGATGCCTCTAAAATGGTGAAAAAATAAATATTGCTTTCACGTACTGTCAATAGAAACTGACAGAAAAAATTTAAAAATATAACAGAGTTTCGTATTTATACGGTTTGTTTAGAGTCTTACGAAATATGATGTCTTCAGAATGGAAAAAAAAAACATAAATATTGCATTCACATACTGTCCGTAGAAACTTGCAGAAAAAAAATGAGACATTTGCATTGAACAAAGAGAGCAATACTCATAAGTGATGTGTAAATATGTTTCTTTATTTTAGATAGATCCTTCCAGGATTACATTAAAATATGAGCCTTGAATCAGAACATATTAATTTGAGATTCTATTTAAAATGCATTTAGGTATTCAAGAGAAGGATAAAACATCAAACAGTAACAATATGAGCATATTTGTAATTCAAGAGAAGAAGCTAATAGCCCCTGGTACATCTCTGTTTTAGAAGAATTTAGCACTAGTTGCGCGTCATCGAGAAAAGCTAAAAAATATATTAGAGAATATTGAAGAAAACGGGAAATCTCAAGGGTAGGGTTCGTCTATTCGAGACACTTAAAGAAAAATGGCAACAAGAAGATTAGTTTTGCTGCACACGCGCGATAAACCTCTGAACATTTCTAAGCCCTGTCTTGTGAAAAAGCTAATGAAAGTGTTAAATTTTGCGAGGTCAGTAAGCGAGAACCTCGATGGCAAATTGTTACTACTTTAATTTCGAAGTCAACGCTGCTTTTCCTGCGGTTTGCTTTTTTCATGCAGTTAAACAAATCGAGCTATTCGCAAAATTGTTGTTTGGAATATGTAAATATATGTTTTATCGACTCAGAAAATTTCTCCTAAGCAAAGAGGCAACCTCCCACTTTCCAAGAAACAATCTCCAACATGCCCAGGGTAGGATTCTGACGAAAAGATATCGAAGATTGGCATTGATTAAAATCATGATATCGATTTCATAAAATCTTTACGAAATGCTCAAGATGCGTAAGTCATCTCGTCACGTGTCTTTCACCTTCTGGTGGCAGCCGTTGTTTGGAGTTCTTCTATGCTCTCGTTTCTACGCAACAGAAATCTTTTAATACCGGCTCGAAATTGTCTGTTGATACCACTGTAAATAAGAGGGTTGAAGAGCGAATTACAGTATCGAAGAAAAAAGAATAACAAGATTAACAACTCTAGTTGTCTTTGTTACCTGTAAACACGTGTTTGTGAACACAAGATAAAAAACAAACAGCGGGCACCAGCAGAGAAAGTGAGTGCCCATTATGATGGTCAAAGTCTTTCCTCCTTTAAGTTCCCGCTTGAACCTTCGTTTGGTGTGTCCCGATCCATCGGGATCATGCTGCGTCGATTGGGTGTCAATTTTTCGCGCGTGCGAGCGAGCAACGATGAATATGTTCCAGTACACAAAAGTCATCACACAGACTGGGTTAACGAAAGTCGCTATCGTGATAAAGGTCACTTACCCACGGCTTAATTAAAAATACTGCGTCAGATTTTAATTATTGTTGGAATTTTTTACCAAAGATAGGAAGGCAGTGTATGAGACAATCACTGATGGCGATGGCAACCATTTCGGGGACAGGATTATTCGTTAAAGCACATCGAGATTAAACTTCGACCAGCACGATTTCTATCTAAGAAGTTGCGTGTATAAGCCTTCAACAATAATAGTGAAAAATTGTAACAATTCATTATGATATCAAGATGTTCCACTGCAAACAAATAGAAGGATTTAAAATTTAAAAAATATGAGAAATCGAAGACTCTATATTGACGAATAAATCATACTTACATGTGAATTTATTAAAACAGCTGTGGTATTAAACAGGATCTACTTTTAAGGTGGACATATCTTTTTTATCATCTTTATTATTCTTATTACTATTACTGCTTTTTTTAATAAAACGCACAGATCATTGATTTCTCAGAACTAGGATAAAAATTATAAAGTAAGAAATCCTCGTGTTTTAATTCGTTAAAAAGACAGTGGTCTCTCTTCTCAAAGTTCATGATTGACATCAACCAACTGATATGTAGCTTCTATTGCAAAATCTTCTTTAAAAACTTTGCAAGGTTTGGTAAGGTCACAAATGCTAGCTGCATTAACTGAAAGGTTAAGAAACATTTTGAAAGGACAATCGCATCGAAAGATTGACTATTTACTTTTAGGAGATTCTTATTTACGCAAACATTTGCATTTATTTTGCCAAGGGCCGGATGTATTTGAACTATTTTGAAGCACTGGCTTTTCTGTTTTTTCTCTGCGCGCTCCAGTTGACGCTTTGTCTTGAAAATGAAAAATAAAATTTCTCCTATCAAGTTGTTAGGCCACTTAGCTGAAGTGCGTTTTTTAAGACTCTGAGAATCATTTTTCTCGAGAATAAATGTGTTTCTTGACGAGATACTTGATAAGTGGTATTGTTAACTGAGTAGTTTTACCGCGAGTTTGAGTTGATGAATGAATAGGTAAACGCGCACATCGCCTGATATAAATTAAAGACTTCTGCCTAAATAAATGTTTCGTTTCTTTAGTTTGTAAGACTTATAACGAACCACTTAGTAACCTCGATCGTTCGATCGTCAAGGGAAAAACGGTAAACCTCGACCTGGCCAGGTTGTTGGAGGTTTTTCCGTAACGACCTCTTCGTTATCAACATAGGACTGTTCCATTGTCCACCCAACCCCCCTGTTGCGTGCCGCCACCTTGGCCACATTCCAGCTCTTGCACTCTGCCACCCTTGTGAATGATAAACAAATAATACATGGCTGCTCGTAGATATAGAATTTCTCTACTCGTGTTCAACTCGATATCCCGCTTGTTCTCTGCGCTTACCTTTGAACTATTGAGTTGAATACTGGAAGAGATATTCCATATCTAAGTGCATCCACGTATTATCCTCCACTTATTCTTCATGAAAAAAAATAATTATAAATTCTTATTAAGATGTTACATACTGGAAATACAAACAAACATTGAAAACAATAAAGAAATTTGAGAAATCGAAAACTTCTAAATTCTATAATCTTTACGGCTAAATCATACCTAAAAAAATATATTGACACAACTTTCTCAAAAACGTTCATCATCCATATTTGGATTTTTTTCTAAGGCGCGCAAATGATTCCTCACAACTGGAATGAAATCTACGTAATGAATGGTCAACACCTTTAGTGGGAACTTATTAGAAAAGATATCGGTCTCTTACTTGAAAGTCTGTGAATGTAATGACGAACTGATGTGTGGCGTCTCTTGACCAGAAATACTAGTTGCATAACTGAAAGGCCATACAAAAGTTTTGAAAGCACAATGACAGGAAGTGGATTATCTCTACATCCTGCGTTGTGCAGCGCTCCCAACACATTTGTTGGGACACCCTCTGCCTCCCTTGCTTCTCTCAATGTTGATCAGCAAATGCTTCTTACTAACCGAGTTCAAAGGCCGTACTGTAGATTACGGAACGATTTTTTTTCCTGGTTCGGATTCATAAATCGAGCGGAGAAAACGAGGTTCCGTAACTTACAGTACGGACTGAGAAAAATAGAGTTCGTAGGATGTTTATTGCTGCACATCTCTTGGCTCTAAAAGAAGGGGAAATAATTTCAATTCAGTAGAACGCACGTCAAATCCTAAGCACGAGAACATTTAATTGGCTTTCAATAAAAACTGGACTTTGAGTAGTCAAAAGTTCAAAATATTCGTTTAAGATCCATGGTTCAAAATAATGTAAAATTACATGAAAGTGACGGTCCAAGTAGACAAAGGTTTTTCGCAAGGAACTCTGATACAACTTTCTGTAGTTAACGCTTTTGTCGATAGCTTTTTCAAATGGTGGAAATCCTCACAGTATAACGTGTTTCTTCGTAGAGTGAAATACGGCCCACTAAAATAAACAATCATAGCGCACGCACAAACGGCATAGAAACATTGACAATTGTTGTCAAGTATTGGGGGAGAGGAATATATTATCTCAAAGATGTCTGTAAATGTATGTTTTTGGAATGTTTGAAAGTTCTGTAACATCTGCCGATAACGATGCTAGCGTTACTCCGTGAGGTCGAATGTGACATTTAAACTAACATGGAGAAGATGTAAGAGAATAAGTCCTCTATCTTGGCAAAGTGACTTATCTTAAAGAGTTTCTTTAAAGGTCGGTAGTTTGTTCGTGACTCGTGCCACGTCGATTATATTCATAAAAATGCAAAAATGGCCGAAGGTACAATTGCTGACGTTATGGCACAGATGTTAGAGGACGTTGTCCATAATGACTTGAAATTAATAGAGAATTCTTTCATAATAATTTTTATTTTAAGATAATGATCTGAAAAAGCCGTATGCGGCCGGCTTTCTTTATATGACTTCATCGCTGTTTTAAGGCATTCGATCTGAATCGAAGTGAGGGAACAACGAAAATATATTTCAGGCATTTACTTATTTTTGTTACCAAAAAGTTCGATACAAGGAAAGATAAGATTAGACGTCAGTTAAATTTGACGGAAAAAGAATCCAGTTAAGGGCAGATCTTTCGACTCTAAAGGAAATTTTGGTATTTTTGCAACCTCAATATGTAAACATCGCAATTATGAATAACTACATAAGCGTTCTTCAAGAGCCGATGAAAAATTCATAGTTACTCAGGTCTGCCATCAAATACTGCGCAGCCTTAAAAAGGGAATTACGAATAGAAAGTTTTTCATTGATTCTTGATATTTTCCATATTACTTGTTAATATTTATTTCGACATTCTTCGCTGCGATTACAACACTAACAACATTTTCATGTTTTTATATCCGGTGAACTGTTTATGGCGACACGTTCTTTCTAGTTCCTACTCAGAAGCGGAAATAAAAGAAAGAAAAACTGAAGAAAAAAACCTTCTTAAGAATTACGTCATTGGGGAAAATGTGATTGCAAAGGTAGGAGAGAAGTAAACATAAAAATAGTTTATTTGCAACCCTTCTTTTCTAGCATAAGGGTAATTCCATAATATTATGATAATTGAAATTGTTCTTATTGTCAAATGTGTAGAATGTAGCTCAGAGAAGTTTCAATGAAAGTGTCAGTCAAACATAGCAGTTTCTAAAAAAAAAGTATTTGTCATGATAATTGTGATATAAATGGATCTTGTTTTCTGAACAGCCCTGGAATCTGAGGTATATAATGAGATTCCGAGAACATACAAGGGGATTTTCCCGGATAAATTAAATGCATTCTCGATCATTTTACTTTATTTGAGTATGTTATTTAAACTCAACTCAATCTTCAAACTTTCCCTCAGCCCATCAGCTGAAAACAGGACGATGGTGTTCAGAAGGACTTTCTGGGGTTTCATTATTGCTTTCTGTAAGCACTGTTGTCTTTATTTCCTAGAGTGTCATTTTAAGCGACTAAATATTTTATTTAAACCTGTTTCAAAAGATTGGAAATAACTACTTTTAGACTGAAAGTATGGTTCTTATGAGAGTACCTTATGTTTTCCTCAAATATTCTCGCCCGAATAATATCAACTCGGGAGAAAGTAAGTGACACGCGCACGGGAGAGACACACTGTGGAGGAATTTTGCCAGCGGAAAGTACGAAAATAGAGTTACTGCTCCCTGGGAAATTATGAGACAATACGGCACCGAAGTTTATTTTCGCCTCTCTCTCTCTCTCGAGTCCGATTGGTTACGTTCGCTGCAAACCATGTTCGTGACTTAATTTATGCAGGGCATATGGTCGACAAAACAAAATACGTTATTGCTGTTCTTCGTTCGATTTCCAACTTCATTGTACTATAAAACGCTCATCTCTTCAATTATATAGAAAAAAAATAATAATAGGAAAGAAAACAGAAAAACGAACGTTATCCACGGTGCTCAGAATCTTTTACTTTTCGTTGTTCGGCACTGAATGCGCTCTCGCGTAATTATGACATTTGCATTTCCCATGGAAAAAACCTGTCCAAACGGCGCTTGATTAGAAAAGTTCAACCGACAAATTTTGAAAGCAAACCGAAAACCGGAAGAAAAGATCAATTATATATCTAACGGGAAAAAATATCTTTATAACGGTGTAAATTTATCGTGCGCTGGTTAATTTCAATCGACAAGCGATATCTTTTTTATCAACTCCGTTTTTCGATCGTTGCGCGATGCATGATGCTGAAATCGGCATATTAAATTCGATTGCTTTAAATTCTAATAATATACATGTAAAAATTACTCAGTTCTGATTGGTTAAGATAAATGCAGTTTGTAGGTAATTCAGTGCAGAAGAGAGTTAATTCAGTGCAGAAGAGGGTTAATCCAGTGCAAAGAGAGTAACAAATCAGACATTCTGATTGGTCAATAATCAAAGAAACTCACAGATAGCCAATCAAATGCGAGCCTTGGATGTCGCAACAAAATTTGAAAATTTTATAATTTGCGAGCGAAACAATGGCCGGCTTTTTTAGTAGGTTTTCTTTCACCACCACACCTGAAAAACAGCTCAAACAACGAAAACACTGTAAGAAGCACTGCTTTTTGGTTGTCGGTTTGGAAAAAATGGTGTTTAGAGAGGGGAAAGGAAATCGAGAATTACGAGCCGACTCAGCCTAACACTTTGCTCGAGCGATCCAACGCCGAAATTAAAAACAAACATGGTTAAACCTCGGAAACGACGATTCCATTTCATCGAAATTGATTCGGACACAGACTGAACAATTCCTTGAACTGTTTAGCGGGACTTTGAACTTTTTTGCGCCTTAAAGATGTGAAGATATCATTGCATATTATTGTTTTGATCGTACGCGGTTCTTTTCACCGAACGCACGGTTGGAAAAAAATATTTTTGCTCTTGATGCGCGCGCTTTGCTTATGCTTAATTATGATAAGCCATCGCGTATTTTTCCATGTATGTTATTAACACGCAATCACATGATTTTTCTCGTGCAATTTGGGATAAACAAGCAGTTGTTAATTTTTTCAAAGCATCAGCGAGTGATCCGCTTAAGTTACGAACGTTATCCTTTCTTGGCCAATTTTTCAATCGCTATAAGATGTAATGGTCTCGAAATATTGACCTTAAACTTCTACAAAACCATTTGGAATTCTAATATAGACCACATGGGGTGGTCTATATTAGAGCAAGATGTATGTATACACGGGAAGGGTTTAGTCTAAAGCTTCATTAATTCTTTGGAATGTGTGATACTGATGATACAGTTTCCTCATTTGTTCCTCTTTTGCTCCTCATCAGAACTATTGTTATATCTTTCCAGTGTGATGTCTATTCCACATAGTTTTCATATAACCAGTCTCCGCGTTGTCTAACGTATATAGCTTTTCATAAAAACGTTATTTCAAGTTTAGCGTTTCCTTAAAAGTCTCTGAAAACAAGCTTCCATTCATAGCTTTGGTGAAGTGTACTCTCGTTTTCTCTTGGTTTTACAAGCAGTTGCACTAATTGTGGAAGTACGCCTTCAACGAGTTGTCCCATCGTTTGACTCAACTCAGCTCTTGCAAGCTCCAAAAGGACATTATGTGGAACTGAATTTCACCTTGAAGACTTCATATCCAGCACCATGCATTGATGACATGTACCTTGAGGTTTGCGATGGATATAACGAGTCTTCTAATCTTCTTGGTGTATTTTGTGGGAGGAATATTTCTAGTACTGTGCGATCCAGTGGACAGAACTTGTGGCTGAGAAAATCAGATAAATTCAGTCACGAGTGGTTCCATAACAATTTCAGCGGTTCATACAGTGACAAAACAGCTAATACAACAGGCGAGTATTGACTAACCGAATTTTTAATAAGCCACTGAAAGACAGTGCATATTTTGAGAGTTTTACACTTGATGAAAGGAAAATGGCCATAGCTAATGCTTCTTGTACTCAACTGCTTTTGTAATTGCTAAGAATTCTTTTTTTTTTCAGTCAAACCCAACCTTGATAAAGTGGTCGAGACTCAGTTCGTTCTTTTCAATCATTCCTCATCTCTTTGGTGTCCAGCACAAGGTGCACCGGCACCAGTCATTGTTTGGAGAAAGAACGGCATTCTGGCACAGAACAGTACAAGTGTACTATATCAGCTGAACATTACTGGAGAAAACAATGACAATTACAGCTGTGAGGTGAACACGCAGGATGGTTTTGACAAGAAACGAATCCATCTTCTCATCGAGAGTGAGTTTTAGTTACAAAAATGTGACTCTTAACCCAATCAGACTAAAAGGGAAATATATCGGAAATTGCAGAGTTTCTATACATTGCTGGTAAAATTAACAAATCCTAACGCTTTTTAACCTGGCTTCGCACCTAAGAGGCTGACACAATAGTTTTGTTGATCCAGCACTAAATTCTCTTACTTTACACTGGATCGTTATTGACTGTTACAGGCCAATTCAGTTTTATCAACTGAGTTGACAGCGTAAACTGGCCACCGTAAAGAGTTTGAAAGCTGACGATTCGAGCGTTAGCCCTTCGTCAGAGCGACAGACATAGCACCAGTTTCTTTAGAAACTGACCCCCTTTAGTATTGAGTGTTCATGAGACACCTTGAGGCTTTTCCAGAGGGCTAAAATGCACTCTTGCAGCAATTCCGACAAAAGAGATTGACAGGTATTCACTAACTTATATCAACGATACGATCTTAACAGCATATCTTCTTTTTCTAGGGTGTCCAGATCCTTGCCGGTGTACCACGGCAGACGGAATTATGCGCGCAGTTACCCGCATTGAATGCAAAGGAAAACATTTACAGTCTGTTCCACGTCGCTTGCCCTATTCTACAGAGAAATTGTAAGCATATCAGCTCTTCTTTTTTTTTTGGAAGGGTGGGTGGGAGGGGGGAAGGGGAGGGGGGAGGAATACACAACTAGAAAAGGCTTGAAACATTCGAATTTAATCAAGGATATTGATCCCCTATTCAGGGATTTGCAAGACAACCAGGTAGAGGAGCTCCCACCTGGAGTCTTCGATAACAACACCGAGTTGGTCATCTTGTAAGTAAACGATATATTTTCTTACGTTGATGTTAACGCGCGATGATTTACGTCTTGCTAAATTTCTGACGCTTGGTGAGATAAAATGAGGCAGGGAGAATACGAAAGGTGACCTTCCTTTCAGATTTTCTCTCTATAGTTGTATAGCTTCGCCCACCCCTCCCGCCTCTTCCCTCTCTTTACCAATATAGCAGTGATACTCTCCTGTGTGATGGCTAAACAAAGTTTCAACTTTTCCAGATGGCTACATTCCAACAAGATCAAGAAGTTGCAAGATGATTCATTTTCTCAGTTAGTCAATCTGCGGGACATGTAAGTGCCAAGTTGCCATCATATCGGCTACTAAACGGCTTTCTCAAATATGAAAAAAGCTAAAAAGACAAAATATAGATTAACTTTTACTCGCTGAAAGAGTCATGATTACTAATGAAAGAAAGATCTTAAATTCAGTCATGTCAATTTCTTAAGGACTTATTTTATCAAATGCCGGTTTCAATTTTTGATAAAATCTTATTGTTATCAATCCGACTACTTTCAAACACATGGTTGGAGGGATGAGTTTTACTCTATTAATCTGATGTATTCAGCCCAAATCATCACCTGGTCTAACTTCAAAATATCAATCCAAGACAACACGATCTGATAAACTTTTTACATTCTCTTAACCAATGCCAATACATTTAAATTTTGCAGAAGGAGAAATTGACCTTTACCTTCAAATCAGGGTTGGTTTTTTTTAACAGAAATCCGATCTCGGTTATAACTAATTCCTTTAAGTTTCAAAACAAACCAGAGGAACACCTTTCATGGGGTTTTTCCCTGACGCATGCAATATGAACAATAATAAAATTAAATTTTTTGCATAGAGAAACTCAGCCATTCGGAAGGATGATCTTTTACGAATTCTCAAAAGAATCATAGCTCTCCAAGCTCCAGCTCCATGCAGCTTCAGTTGCATAAAAGAGGACTTAAGAAAACATTTAAAATGATGTTTAGGCGGACCACTTTCGTTCCGCACCAGGTGGTAACTCTTTTCCTTAGTTCCTGGATTCGCTCTTTTCCCCTGCGTGCAAAATAAATAAACCTCAGCCCCCTTACCCCAATCCATATTTACTCTCCGAGGACACTATAGCCTTTCAATGATATCTGCGTGGCACAGAAACCAATGACGCTGCAACACTAATTAATGACTCATGTCAATACATGTTGGGATTCAAATCCAATATCTCAGCTCGCGTACTTACTAAATCTAGGTTTCAAATTTTAATTGCCCTCAAGTCCATGGGTAGCAGAGGGGTCTGCTTAGAATTCATGATGGCAAGATCCAAATCCTATATCCCAGCTGGTATATTTACCAATTCCCGGTTCCAAATTTTAATAGAAGTTTCATACCGAAAGATGGAAAATAAATTTGAATTTGAATATAAAAAAAAAATAAGCAAATTTCAACTGTTTATATCTTTAACTTCCTCATCAAAAAGATACGCTTTTTGAAGAGAAAACTAAAGGTATATATACATAAGCAATACGTTTGCTCTATTTAACTTGGATAATGAAAGTATGTTATGATCTCTTAAATCTTACCAGTTTTTAATATGCTTAGTTTTAAAAGCCTAGAATAGATTCAGGAACCTGGTTTTTACTAATGCGGAATAGAACTTATATGCAGTGTATATTCTTTTCGTAGTCTCTTGGCTTACAACCAAATAGAAGAGCTACCACCTGGAATATTCAATTACAACACCGAGTTAAGAGCATTGTGAGTAACACATTTATACGTTCATATTTGATACTACTGGTTAGAGAGATATTTTACCGACTCTTGAAGAGTTAAAAACTCATCCATTCAAAAGGAAATTTGAATTTAACAGGTTTAGAAAAAAAGAAAAGTTCTAGCACCCTCCTACTCACTACCCCTATGGACTACTAAATATCATCGTGCCACTCACACCGATGAAGCCGTAACAAAAATTCACTTGAACCTTTAAGGTAACTAGAAACCTAACCGCAGACAAAACTGTTGTAAAATATCGGTATATGATCAGTTTCTTCCTCTAGGAAGACAAGTTGGAACTAATGGGACTGGTACACCTGAACACAACTAGAGACAATAATGAAAGTAGTAATAGTGCTGTAAAGGATCACATTAACGCTAAACATAGAATGGCTCTCGAAATGGATCGGGTGTCCCAAAATTTTACGGAAATTATCGCAAAATTTTAAAATTCCCCCCGCCAGATAGAAAACGCACAACAAAATTACACGAGAGGTGAGATTTTTAATCAAATCTAGGATATGTCCTCGATCAACAGACTCGATACGACCTGTAGAAGAGCTATCACCTGAAGTGTTCCAAAACACAGAGGTTATCAGTTATTTTTCGAAGGAGTATGAGCCAAAGCTTCCATTTGACCCAAGGAAATTCTCCGTTATTTGTCCACTATGTTCAAGGACAAGTATCCAGGCATATTATTAAGTCAAACAGTTATATTCTGTTCATTGTACTTTAATTTCTTTTTTTTACTACCATTTTATTGTCGAAAACGAAGGTTCATCTGAACGACTTTTCAACGTGAATTTGTAATGAAATAAATTTCTTTCGACTTACGGATTAAAATCAAATAAAGATCCTAGCGGGTGAGTTGCAATTTTACCAATTGGAGGAAAGTTGACTGAAAAAGATTCAGCCTTGGATGGGATTCGAACACATGCCTCCCAGATACTCACTGGGCGCTGCTACTAACTGAGCTAAAAGGCCACACGTTAGGAGTGAGGAAAATTTGCGAGGATTCATCTCTTTCGTGGAGGAAACTTATGCTCTTTACAATGAGATAAATCAAATAGAGCCATGACAGACGCAGGTGAGCTGAAATTTTAGCAATTACCGAATAGGCCGGAAAAAAGATAGGAAAAAAAAAACCTCGTTATTTGACCTTCTAGGATTTGCCTTGCTCAAAATGTGGGAGGAGTAGAGAAGTCTGGAAATAAGTATTTTTTTTCCTATGTCGAAAGATGTTTTATCGACACTCTGAGTGTACTATAAACTGTTTGAGGTCACTAATTAGCAAAATTTTTGTTTAGTACGGTACTTCACAATAGTTTTTAAATATTGTTTAGACTCATTCCCAGTATAATTTATCCAACCAAAGAGGTAGATTTTGAGTTGAAATTCTTTTTAACGCAAGGAAAATAAAATAATAATAATGATAAAAAAAATACCTATGGGCCAAGGTGGAACTGAAGAAATAATAATTTCTCCGTGACAAGAGTTAAAACTCACTTCTCACAAAATTTATTTGCAAATATCTTTAAGCTGGAAAGTTACCTTGGTATTAAGAGGTCAGGAATAATTTGAAAATGACAGTGTTGAACATAAAGAAACCGTAGGACTCTTTTAACTTTACTATTTTTAAGCGTAGATCTTTACAGCAATAACCAGGCTTGATGGCTTGAAGAATTTATCAAATTCAAGGGGAGATAGTACTGTTAGGATCAATATAATAAAAATACTTTTCAGTAGCAAAAATTCACTGCATAATAGTTAATTACAGCTACAAATCGCACGGTTTTGTGCGTCGCCGGATTTCCTTTTTTGAGTGGTATACACCACTTGCAGTTACTTAGAATTTTTTTGAAAAGTTAGGTATTCGAGATTAAGTGCGCCACACCATTATGCTCTAAATGTACATGCACCAAGCGTCCAAATATCTTCCAAAGTTTGGAAAAAACAATTACGCAGACATTTTCAGCACAGAAAGAGATCAGCCATATAAGGAGGGAAAACAGAATCCCCGCGCTTCTCCTGGGGGAAAAGCCACAACAAATCTGAACTTTCATAACAGGAGTGATAACAGCAATCATGGTGAACATTTAGAATCTCGACACCAATTATTTATTAGAGTAAAATAAACAAAGAGCAAAAATAAAATTAAAAAGAAAAAGAAAAACATAAAAAAAAAGATTTACTGTAGTCTAAACGGTGAGCACTTTAAAATCCCCCAGGTTTTTATCATTTCTAACTCGTAGTCAAATAAATGTTTTAGTCGCCCATCGGATATACCATAAGGACTATTTTATGATACCTAAAGTTCTACATGGTCTCTACTTAATTCAGAACCTCGACAAGAATTATTTACTATAGAAAAATAAACAAAAAGAAAAATTAGAAATAAAAAAAGAAAAATTAAAAAAAAAAGGAAAAAGAAAGAGAAGAAAAGATTTTCACACAGCCACAACACCAAATGAACTGAATATCGAAGAGCTGATGTATCGAGGAAAGGAATGTATTCGCATTGCTGCAGCGAGAGTTTAAACATGTGACGCTAGAATTATCATCAAATGAATTCCAAAATTGATTTAAGGTAGCCTAAAGGGTAAGCATTTTAAAAAATCACCTGTCTATTTATAACCTTTTCTAACTCGCACTCAAATAAGCGAATTAGTTGTCCGTCGGAGACACCATAAGAATTATTTCATGCTCAACCTCAATGATATTTGCTACATTTTTATTATATGGAATTTGGGAGACAACCAGCCAGAAAAGTTACCACCTGGAGTCTACTATAGCATAATTTCATGTGTGATACATATGGAATGTATTCGTCTCTATTTGTGTTCAAACACCACTTGCACATATTTTGTCAATTACCGAATGTGAGTGAAATTATACTCACACCGGTTGTCGTCAGTCTTGAGGCTCATTAATTGCCGGAATAAGGTTAAGGTTTCCGTATTTTTGCTTAAGATGTAAATATTTATTAAATCAATTAATGGAACAGTTTCTCAAAAGACACTTATTTATTAGGGGGCTTTGGAGCAACAAGATTAAGAAGTTGCGTGGTGATTTATTTACTCCATTGGTGAAGCTACAGTCTCTGTAAGTCAGGAAGCTCACTTTCATATCGATCTACTTTAACTTGAAAGGATATTAGCTTTTGCTTTAGATTTTTCCACGCAAGTGACAAAAGGAACGACTTGCACGTCGCGCCCAACTCGCGCTTGCTTCCGTTCGTCTGAAAACCCAAAAAATCACGCCGGTTCTGCAGGCTAAATGCTCACCCAAATATCGCTTTGTTCTTGTTATCGGGATTTGGATTGCATTCAGAACCTAGAGCCTGATGATTTCCGAAGGTTAAGATCAGAGTTCAGATTTCGACAATCGACAAACCAAAGAATGTAAGCCAGCACCTTCAGTAGGATTTAATTTCAAAAGTTGTTGAAATTAACCAACTCTGGTCTACACTTTTTTGGTTATTCCATATTCGAATAGGGCGCGATCGCAAATTTACACGTTTAGCGTGCTTTACGAGCTCCGTGACAAAATAATTAGTTTAAAAAGCATGAAGTTAAAATGCATGCAATTACGAGGCTGCACCGGCGCAACACGCAAACTGCGTGTCACAACGCGCACTTGCAAGTGCGAGTGTGAAATACGTGTAAATTACACGAGATCAGTCAACTACAACTCATTAAATGTGTTTACAGGGACTACTGGATTTACATTTATCCGTAAATATTAAACGAGCATCAACTAGTTACTGGGCTTTGTTGGGTTTCTTATTAATCAAAACCGCGATAGCCAAGACTTGGAAGATCTACTTGAACTGCGTCCGCTTTCCTACAAATGCTTTCTTCCGATTGCCACGAGTTCACTTGAGGTTTCCAATCGAATGATTATGGAATGGATATTTCAATTAAAAACAAACCAAAATTGTGCTGGCCCGCTTACCGGGACGAATTTTCGCCTTAGGCTCAATGAGAAAATTTAACCCGGTTTTCGAGATGAGAAAAGGCCGAAGATCCTCGGGACGAGTTTTGCCGTGAAATCAGAAAAACAAAATAAAGATGGCGAAACGCAACCGAGTTATTACTTTTGTGCCTATCATTGCTTTGGTAACCCTTTAGCTGTATCACTGAAGTTAAAAGGGTTGCTAATGATATGGAAAATTCATCAGGCAAAGCAAACGATGAAATATGCTGATGATACGCTTTTTTACTTTGCTAGTGACGATGTTAACATCATCGAGTCCAATCTGTCATCTGACTTTAATAGTGTTACTTAGTGGCTTAGTGCTAATTACCTAATACTCAACTCTACCAAATCTAAAATAATGCTTGTGGGTACCCATCAAAGGCTTACCTCTAAATCGTTCTCCATATCATCTAACGGCCGAGACTTAGAGAGATCAGAAAAGTTTAAATATCTAGGGGTTTTTATGGACCCAACACTTTCTTGGAAGTCCCACATTAATTACTTGAGAAAGAAGATCTCGTCTAGATTAGGAATGTTGCGTAGAGCACGAAAGATCTTGCCTCAGTCATCCTGTATCATTTTGTACAAGGCAATGATACTCCCCCTTTTTGACTATTGCTCAGTTGTATGGGATAGTTGTGGAGCAATATCTAAAGGGTATCTTGATAAGCTTAATGGGCGTGCGGTGAGTATTATCTTAAATAGGGTTGTGAGTGAAACAGATATTGTTCGTATTCTTGGTTGGCCTAGCCTTCAGTCTCGTAGAGACTATCTTAAATGCATGCTGGTTTTCAAATCTATGAACGGCTTAGCACCTTCCTACCTATTGAGTGATTTTACTCAAGCTAAGAAATATCATACATATAAAACCAGGCACAGGGATTTGATTCGTCTTCCTTTGGCCAAAAGCACTAAATATCAAGGCAGTTTTAGATATAATGATGGGTGCACTTTTAATAATCTGAACAAAGCAATAAGATCGCTGGAAAAGCCTTAAAACTTTTAAAACTGAGTGTAAGCGGTTTTTTAAACAGATTTAATTAGTTATATATACTTTGTATGTATTTTCTCTGATGAGTTTTACTTTTGTCTGTCGATTTTACTTATAACTTTGTATTGTCAAAAAATATTGATTAAATAAGGCGAGATCTCGGAAACCGGGCCAGCCCGGTCAACCAGGCTCATATGAAGAGGCCCTAAGTGCGCCAGACCACATTGAATGAGTTGCGCCAGAAATCAAATCCTTTTGTTTGTGCACAGGTTTCTGTGATCGCCATGGGGCAAACATTGCAACTCACTAAAAAGAGAGAGATTCTCGCTTTTTTTCCTATTTTTTAAATCCGACTCTGTTTACTACTCGTCACGTGGAGAAGTGAAAAACGCACCTTCAGCTGTTGTGTTAGCGAAACAGTTTTTAATAAACGCTACGACACTTTATAGGATCTTTAACTGCTTACTAAAAGATTCACCTTTACATTAGAAATCTGTTGTAGATCCTGAGTTGTCGTCCAAAGCGTATAGTGGTTCCTAATGGCAAAGTGGACCGTCGGTCAAGTTCAGGAATGCGTGAATCTCCATCTTCTGGTTCCTTGTCTTTGTCTGTACTTGAGTCGTACTCTGGACCTCCTCCCCATTCTTGGGGTCACTCTCAGCTGTTTCAACTTCCTCTTCATTCTCGTTTATTACAGAAGAATCTGAACCTTCAAACAAGGCCAAGTCGACTCTGTCTTCAGATATATGAAGCTTTCTCTGGGAAAACATTTCCGGCATCGTTCTATGTCTAGCCATGGTTGTCCCCTGACGGTTTGTTGTTTGCCGAACGGCAGCTCCATACGTTGAAGTGTAATTACGCATTTCTTCCACTGCCTTTTCTGAGAGTTTGCAACTGGGAGCCGTGGAATAGAGGGAAGTGTAGCTAAATGAATTTCATGTTCTGGGTCAGGGTACCAGGAGCTTTTTTCGCCTGTGTAGTAATAAACTTTCGAAGACGAGAGCCGTTTAGTACTCTATTTTTTTGTATTTCAAAGGTCTCTGCAGTATTCCTTTTTTGATAGTAGCGGATGTTTGATGTGGCTGGAAGAATGCAGTTGTTCAACGTCAGTTAGTGGCATAAAAAGAAAGCGAGGAAAACAGTGACTTCATATTATATAGTATATATAGGCACAGTATAGCACATCGACCGACCTCACAGTTACGGCAGAAACCGTGCCTTGGGGTCAATTCAGTGTCATCTTAGAGCATCTCGATACAGAGCGAACTGACTTTTCATACTCAGCGAATATTTGTTTGCATTCCTTCTCCTTTTCTGTAGCCTCTGGTAAAGTTCTTGGTGGAGGAGATTGTCCTTTCTTATACACAGAGAAAGCATCGTAAAGCTTGCCAACGTACTTTAAATCTCGCTGTTTCGGAAAGAGGCGTGATTATTTTCAACGAGTTTGATTGAGCGTTGCAAATATATACATCGGAGTCAAACACAAATACCAATTGGTTGCTTGAACTGGCATTCCAAGACGGGAACATCTTGACTTCCTTCAACTTTGGTTCCAGCAAATATCTGAACTCTTCCCTCCTCGTCAATTTTGAAGAGGCTTGCTTCTCCTTGATGTGTTAAAAGGGTTCCTCTCTGAAATGGCGCAACGGTGCATCGTGCGTTTTGTGATTTGTAAGCGACTTAGCTTTTACAGGAAGCGAGTTCTAATAGTGTTTTGCCTTTATTGTATGAAACAAACGACTTGTTGTTGTTCACACAAAGGCTGACAACAGAATTCCAATCGTCCCCATAGCCAATGATGCGTTGGACATTTATCGCACATAACCCCATACTCGTCATACTTGAGTTGTGCACTATGTATTCTCTTGGAACAAGATAATACATACTACAAGCTCTCGGTCAACTAACGCGATCGCCTGAATGTGCGCTTCGGTAGCCTTGTCCAAGAAGTTCACTTGGTGTTTGTCATGTCCAAGTGATACATATTCTTCCTCTTTCCTCTTGCTGGCCACAGTGCGTAACTATTTCACTGACGCGTGACATGCAGAAAGTCTCGTCTGTGACAAAAAAAATATATAGTCATACCCAGAAACAACTTATTTCTGACGATCGTTCAGATCCACGATCCTAACTTCCTCACGAGCAAAATAAAAAAATCCGGACCCAGAAAATCGATGAAACCGCGAACCGCTGCAATTTTAGGATCCGCAAATCCGTTAAAATTTCGCTCTGAATCCTAAATCCGGGCAAAATAATTTTCAGAATCCGCCAATCTGTTGGCCTATTCACCCCTCTCCTTGAAGTGTTATAGGCAACTGAGTATTAAAATGCTACATAACAGGGCCCTGAGCAATGAGCTTCTTAGACTGAGCAAAAGCTTTGTCATGTGAGTCAGTCCGCTGGATGGGGACGTCTTTGGTGGTTAATTCTCTTAAAGCCTGGACCACATCACTCAAATTTAGACAGAACCTTACGAGGGAATTCAGCATTCGGCATACTTAAAATTGTTTCTACCATGGTTGGGACTGGGCTGACCTCGTCAGGGTTGAGCTGGAATCCCGTAAAAAATCACTTTTGGGGTTTTAAACCTCTACTCTGCCGGGTTCAGCTTGAGTAACACTTGATGCATTCGCAGCAGAAAATTGGGAAGATTCTCATCATGATCTTTCTCGGCCTCCTCTTGTGCTATTACACATCCATGTTTAAGAACACGATCAGCAATGTTTAGTTACAGACACTTTTCATTCCTACCAGGGCTTCCTGCTGCCTCGTTAGATATTTCTCGTTTCCGCTGGAGACTCGCTATGGCAGACGTAGTCACCAGTACCTGCCAAAAGGGGTATGAGAGATTGTGGCCAAGCTTGATTAGTGATCTGAAGTATTTTGGTGAAACCAGATATCGCATCAGTTACCACAAAATAATTTGCACTATTCAGTTGTGGCAAAATTTCCTTAAAACGGGGAATTTACCTTTTCGGCGTTCGATTTCACGTGTAATATCACGAGACTTTTGTTATAAGCAAACCGCGAAAGTTCGGACATTGAGTCAACTACCCACTACCCGTGTAAGGACTTCGGCATTATTTCGTAGATAATTTCCATTGTCGTGAAGGTTCTCTATACTCAAAATTGATTTCTTTGAAGTGCAATATGTTTGATTATTTATTAAGCAAGATGTCATTGCCCTACCGCCAAAGTAGATGCGAAGAATGTAGCAAGAATCGTAAACAAAATTGGAACCGATTTCAACGCTATCAATGTGGCAGAACTTTAAAAATATTTCGAGGCATCGGGGGATTTCAGCGAGCAGATAGTTGAAAACTTCGATCGTGGAAATCGCCTCCGTAGTTGAAAAATTGGTTCTGCCGATGAATTCAAATTTCGAAAAAGACGACACCACCTCCTCAAACCATTGAATAAATTGGGAAATGCAAATTCCCAAATCGTCTTTCCTGAAGACTGTCAACAATTTAAACGCGTCGCTGCTGTTTAGATTGTGCGACATTTTTAATCATTTAAGTACCACTCAACTGATCCGAAAGGGACTCGCCGCTTACATATCATTTTAAGATAAATGCCTATTCATTGATGGTTATGTGGAATTTTTGTTAACAACTCCGTTCAAACAAGAGGGCGTTCATGTAGCTTAAATGCAGCCTTTAAAGAAAGTCAAAACGGACGAGGTAGAGGAATACTAAGATCTCCCTTTTATTCTGTTCTTCGTGTACACGAACGACACACCTCTATGACATGACCCTTTCCACCTTTGGCTTCTCAGCTTTTGTCCAACTGCTCCAGGAAAATGGAAACACTTGAACGAACCACCGTTTGCGTTTATCAGACAGGATTGCGATGTTAGTAATCGTTTTTGAAAGCATCATAGGCGCCTCTCTTTGTCCTAACCATTCTGTTAGTATACTTGGGGAACTGAAATCGTACTCGTTCATCGCATATTAATTGGTTTTAATTTAGGGAATCAAGGCTTGCTCTCGTTTCAAAGCGATTCGAGAGCACTAATTTCCCATCACACATACCTCTTACTAATCGAGTTCGAGAGCCGCACTGTAAGATACAGACCGAACTTTTTCCGCTCGGATTTATGGCACAAGCGCGAAGTGCGCGGGAAAAACGAGGCTCCATAACTTACAGTACGGACCGAGAAAAACAAGGTTAGTAAGATATTTATAATATCTCTTGGTTCAAATAGGAGGGAAAAATATTTCAATTCAAGCAGAACGGCTATCAATGATTAACGCGCGTCAAATTTTAAGCACAAAAACATTTTATTGGCTTCCATTAATAAAAACTGGACTATGGGGCGTCAAAAGTTCAAAATATTCGTTTAATACCCATAGTTTAGAATAATGCAAGATTACCCGAAAGTAACAGTTTAAGTATGCCAAGGTTTCCTATAAGGAAGTGTGAGAGAACGTTCTGTAAGTAACACTTTTGTCGAGAGTTTTTTCACTTGTCCTACTCAAAAACTCGAAGAATCCGTGCATACACCACTGTATGCACACACAACTAGTTTGATTATTCCGCTTCAAAGCGCTTCCTGCTACATTCTACGCATCTACTTTAGCGGTAGCGAAATTTCAACTTGCTTGATAAATAATAAAACATATAATACAACGAAAAAATCAATTTCGAGCAAAGAAAAGCTTGACCACAGTGGAAACTATCTACAACAAAATATCGAAGCCAAAATTTGGGACGTGGGTAGCTGAGCCAATGTCTGAACTTTCGGAGTTAATTTACATCAAAAGTCACATGACACTTCACATGAAATCTAACGCCGAAAATGTGGATTGGATGCTTAGGGCCTCTCACTGCTTTGTTAATGGTGTTTGATGGGTCTAAACAGATTCTAAATTTTTTCCTTGCTTCTCTAATAGTCATGTCACTGCATCAAGCTGTTGCCTTATATTGTCAGCATGTCTTTCCTTCGCTTTCCATCTTCTCAAACTGCTCTTTGATTTTGGCATGTCTTGCTAGCGGCTGCCCCTAGTCATGGACTAGGGTAACTAACGTGTTTAAATTAAAAGAAAAAGGCTTCCCAAACTGTCCCAACCCGGTATACACATCAGGAAATACTTTAAGAACCCACACTAGAGTAATCGCAGCAGGGCGGGATGGAAACAGTATGTTTGGATGCGAAATAATCAAACGTGTGGTGCAAGTATCGGTTCTTGTAGCAAAGGGATGTCTCGGGAGTGCGAGGTCTCGGCTGTTGGCAGCTGTACTGAGGCTTCAGGATGGAGGTTTGAGAGTGTTTCGGTACAATGTGATGTTCCACGCAAATTGACTTCATCTGCAGGGATCTTAACCAGTCCCAGATTTGCATAGTCTAAGCCAGAAAGGAGAAGTGGCTTGCAATTTACCCATAGGTTTGAGCTAAGTGTTGTCATAGGCTAATAAGGTTGCTTTGCTGAGAGTAAGATAGTTTTTTTTGTCTGCCCTAGAGGGATCAGCAATTGAGCAATTTTATCTGGTAGCGTGTTGCATATGGAAGCAGTGTCTAACTGCACCATGATTGATTTGTTTAGGTCCTTGGTCACACCCAGTTCCAAGGGGCTGGACAATTAACGCCTCAGGGCCGCGCCTTTTGGATTTTGTGAAGTGCTATAGACAGTTTGGACATATATTTCTGGTTTGATATCAACCTCAAAGAGATCAGTTTCATACTCCTCCCCTGAACTAGCACCAAGATGGTGTCTCTGGGGTTTGGTGCCTAAGAAGGTCCGGCTAAAGAGGGTGCTTCCATTTGACACGCGCGGGAAAAGTGTCCGATTCTCGCACAGCACTTCTTAGAGCATCGCTTCTTTGAAGCCGTGCATACAGAGCAAGGGTGTGCAGACCTGCACAATATTTACAGGTGTCCGCCTTTCGCTTTTACTTTGGGATGTCTTTGTGCCTGTGTAGCTTACTTGTTCTTGGAGAATTAAGATTGCTGCATTATTGCTTTAGCCTTCTCAAATTGGTTAAAGTTTTTAGCTACCTGTAGTGTTGTCTAAAATAATACCATGCCCTTTGTTGTTTCATCTTTACGGCCCATATTTTGCAGTGTTAACACCAGTCTCTCGTCGTTGATTCCTGATATTAACTGGTGCTCACATTTATTCCAGTACTCTAGGCTCCTAGTTTGTTTTTTAACTTGTCCTTTCCAGGCTGTGACATATTCTCTCCGTAAGAAACTCTTTCAATAGCCATGAAGTGTTTCTGCAAGTGTTTGTAGTTACTTCGCTTACGCTTGTGATAGTTGAAAGCCGTGCATGAGGTTTTCGGGTTCTTCGTTACCAGCGATGGAGGAACGGAAAGCTGCCAAAGCTTTGCCTTTTGCCTGCCACTTTAGCCTAACAGGCACGGTCTGCTTCTTCTGCTGTTTCTTCGGCAGGAGGCTCGCTGTCGTACCATCCATTAAGCTCGCACCAATCTTTGAACAACTGAATGAACTTTTCACAATTTCTTCGTGGATCTTCCGTGAACGAAAACCGCGGGAGTTGACCTCAACCCCTTGTCCTGGCAAGGACACCATCGTCAGTTGTATTTTGATTTCTGAACTTCAGGAAGCGTGTTATTTGGCTGGAATCTCACTTTTGACACCATGTTGGGAAAGAGAAAACAATACGAAAGCAGACGCCACTTCTTTTCAACACCCCACATGCTGGGCCAATCCATAACAAGTTGAGGACATAATACATTATCTGTTCCCAAAAATGAACTGAGAGCGGGGCACGAGCTGAGAAAAACTCTGAGTTTCCAGGAACAAATTATGTTCAAGAGCAAATATACAAGCGTTTTGTTAGGTCAAACGGGAATATTGTGCTCATTATACCTAAGACATTTTTTGAAGTGCGTCCAATAAATCATTTAAAAACAATTTATTGGACGCATAGACACTTTAATCTTCCTTATCATTCATTACAACATATGACAGTTTGTGGCCTTTCCTTACATCTTGGCAGTTCGGGGAGCCGCAAAACACTAGAACAAAAATTTATCGTCCAAATCGGCACTCTTAATCCCCACGGTATCAACCAGCGCTTTTCATTCAACTAATTTATTCTTGTTTTCTTGTCACCATATTCCCACCAATAGCGTAGCTCCTCTTTCTGAATATAAACCCACACTCAACCCACAGCTGCTCCAATCGCTCTGACGAAGGGCTTACGCTCGAAAAGTTACCTTTTTTACCCTTTACAGCGGTTAATTGACGTTTTCAACTCAGTTGTTAACACTAAATTATCTGCTATACTCTCCCACCGACGCAGCACCACAGTTTCTTTAGAAACTTACCCCCTTTACTAAATCTTGGTTTCAAATTTTAATTGCCCTCAAGTCCATGCGTTGCAGAGGAGCCAGTTTACAATTCATGATGGCAGGGTCCAGATCCTATATTCCAACTGGTATATTTTCCAATGCCCGCCCTCATATTTTTAATAGAAATTCCATCCCCATTGTTATTAGTGGGGATGGGACTTCTCTTAAAATTTTATTAATCCCACGGAATTCAAAAAAGGTTCAGAGAGACGCAATTTACTGAAAGATGGAGAGTTCAAAACTCCGCCAGTCCAAAAAGAAATTTGAAGTTAACAAGTATAGCAAAATCCACAAATTCCAACCTCCTCCTTCCCCACTTCCCCCCTCCCACTTTAAGAACATATTATTAGTTCGTAATATTGAGATCAAAATCGAACAAATCCTCTCGCTTATTTACCAAAACTTGGTTCCAAATTTAAATTGCCCACTGGCCCATGCGATCGGCAGCGTTGAAAATCAAATAAAGCTATGATACTTGCAGGTGAGCTAAAATTTTAGCAGTTGCCGTAAAAGGTGTCTGACAAAAAAAACCATTCTTCGAACCTCTGAACTTTGCCTCGCTCCCAAATTTGCTACATTTTTGTTCATTAAGGGACCGTTTACAACATATTTTAGACGATATTTTGAACCACATCCAGTTTAATTTAACTAACTCAAATTTAAATTGAAAATGTTCAAAAGGACATATTACCCAGACTCACTCAGGGATTAATGTTTACCCATTAAGGTGAGATCTTATAGTCAATCATATGTTCGTTTCTTAGGTTTTTAAATGGAAACCAAATTAACGAGCTACCTCACAGAGTCTTTAATAACAACTCCGAGTTGACTTGGCTTTAAGTAACACATTCGATTCATAATTTAATGTTTAACGGATCGTCTCGGATAAGACCTTGAAACCTCGTTATTTACAATGCACTCTTGTTAACTCCGATGATAAGCTCGTCCTTTGATTTCTTGCTTCAGTCAGGGTTAGAAGATTTCCACTTTTATCAATGAGAGACGAGCATAAGCGTATTCAAACTCTTCCACAGCCATAATATGCGAGTAAAATAGAGTGACATGGATTTTAGAGTGTGTGAGTGAAGCAGCGGCGAGAATCAGTTTTCACCAGTTACCTTACTAAGATTTCTTAACCAATTCCGCATTTTTCTGGCATCTATTTTGTTTGCATATGCGAGCACATCTGTCTGACTGGTTACAATGAGTTGTTCTAAGGAAAAAGTATTAAAATAGCTATAAATTTTTACACAAAAGCAACATCAAGAAATTGCGTGGTAATTGACTACTCCTTTTGTCAGGCTGCAAGAGTTGTTAGTGAAAAAACATCCTTTTTCGTGTTGCACCACACATATTTGTAAGGGACTAATAGAGATCCTATCACACCCTTGAAGCATTAAAATTGTTGAGATTGAGGTGGCAGGATTCAAATCCTATATCCCAACTCGCACATAGTTTCAAATATTAATAGAAATGCCATTTAGATTATTATAAATCCCACTGTTTAAAAAAGAAAATCGTGGTATGGATGCAAACTGCGTTACGTTAATCTAATTTACTGCGACTATATCATCACCCAATCCGAAGTAATACATCAATCCCAAAACATTTTTAAAAAGTTTACCTTTATTATCAATTCACAGTTTTATAATTAACCAGAAATCCGATTTCAATCGTTACACGAAGGCGCGCCATAAAAGGGTACCTCTGAATCATTTGCCAATCAAACGTCGTGGCATACAGAAATCCAAAACAGCTTGAGCTGCAGCCAAATCAAGGCACTGACCAGAGGCGCATTTCTCGGTACATTTCTACGATTTCATCACAATGGAAGAATTTTTTGAGGTTTGTATTACCTTCCTCCGATCGAAACCCTCTTCATTTATGACGGTAAATTTGAAATTCGAAATGATTCGCTTCGCCATCGCCTAAAATTGCCATGGCGTAATTTCATGTCTGTTCTTAAATAGTGGATGTAGATGACCATTAGAATAAAAAGAAAAGATGAAGAAATGTTCAAGGATTTTCTTCAGTAATGCGAAGGGGAAGTGCTGTAAACCCAACGGAAGAAAATTAAAAGCAGAGCGACCATTGCAGGCGAAGTTCTGGAGCGCGCGAGGGAACCGCCGCCAACCACCGATTCACTTGGACATGTCCAGGCATCGATGTCGCCAAATGAATCATCTGTACGGGCTTCCTCCACAAATGGTGCGATTTCTTTTTCTTTTTTGTTAATCTAAGTATAATATGATTACAACAATACTGAATGATCTTTAGCCTTTGGATACAGTTCGATACCAACAATCACTGTGATAATGTATCACCAAGATCGAAACACACACGTAACGCAATAATTTTCTAGAAGTAACTAATTGCAGATTTTTTTTGAACTAGGAAATACTAGTTAGAATATACTTGCAAACCACAGATTTTTTCGTATGATGCGACAGTTCATGTCAAACACTGCTTCCTTTTGATGCCTCCATTTTCCGAAATGCAGCCTTGCGTGTCACCTACAAAACGTTTTGTCCTGCCTAAGAATGTTTTGTCCCGCCAAAGAATGTTTTGTCCCGCCAAAGAATGTTTTGTCCCGCCTAAGAATGTTTTGTCCCGCCTAAGAATGTTTTGTCCTGCCTAAGAATATTTTGAAAGGAGTTATTTCTTTAGAACTACAAGTTATATTTATTGCGATATTTTATGCTACACCATGGGCATACGTGCCAATTAAACATGAAAAATGTACGTAAAAATTGTCCAAAATAAAATGTAGGCGGGAAGACTAGTTGTACGATCATATCTGACTTCATGACCGTTCAGTTACGCTATCGCTCTAACAGTCATTTCACCTTATCTCCACAATAGCTGATGCAAGAGGGGACGAGTTCGAAATGTGTATTTACTGTTGGCAAACGCCATGTGTAACAACCGACAGTCGCGAATACCTTGGCTATCGCGAAGCACATATTCAAAATCACGTGCGACGTAGAAAAGATTAGAAGACGTACTGGAGAGCATGGAACAAATGTGGGCTCTGGAAAGACCCTGTTTACCAGGCTAGAAAAGTCGAACTGGGGGACCACGTTAATGTAGTGCGGGAAAGGATGCCCAATTGTGTTATAAAAGATGTGAGCTCAAGGTTTCCTAACCCTCCTGGTATTGCCTATATGGGGCATAAAAGGGAATAATAAAATTATCATACAAATGCCCACCTCAAAGAGAGCCCAAGTACCCAATTTTTTTTTTTTTTTTATGGTCCATTTTACAATGTCCACACAGCAAATTATAGCGACTTTCCTATAGGTTAGGAAAAGATATACAGTGCGAAGAAAAGTAACAGGAGGAAACAGAGAATGAGTCTGCTTGGAAATACCTTGTGTCAAACCTAATATTCATGTTTTCATTGCTTGGTACCAGCAGTTGTTAGAATTGGTCCTCCCTAATGACCTCACATATTAATACTGAACATTTGGGCTCCTAGTTGTAATTATCACAGAAACTTTGGTGCAATGGAAAACAGAAGAGACATCATTTGTTTATATTAAAAAAGGTAGACCAGATAGTTTCTCTGAAATTAAATGTCTTTGAAGTAAGCACCCTGGTCTCTGCCAAGCGGTTTGGATGCCTGGTATGTTGGTACATCTATAGAGACAATGCTTCTTGATTCACATTTTCATTCTGTAAGACAAATGAGTCAATGAGCAAAGGAAGGCAGTGAATCCAAAAAGTGCCAAAGTAATTGAGCAGAATTAACAACATAAGTTTCTTACCCAATCAAGAATGGCTAACTCCATGTACATTCTGTATGTGTCATCCCCATAATGAATCTGCTTTGCAGCATAAATGAGCATCACTGAATGGAGAGACTCAATCCAATATGTTTCCCTGCACTGAAAAAGGCAACAAATTATGGGTGATTTTCTTTAACTGGAAAATGAATTTGTTCAACTCATTTATGGCGCTTACCTCAACATCATTAATTTGGAAGAAGAGATAAACTTCTTCATGCAAAGAAACATAAACATACAGCATACGTCAATTAATTACCCGCATGTAGTCCGATGCATGCCCATAAATTGAAGTGCCCATAATGGCTTCCCTGCGTGCAGCTACTACTTCAGGTTTAGTTAAAAGTTTTTTGCTCATCACATAGCCATTCTGCTTGCACCGTGACTCCGCATGGCATCTGACATGATTTCCCTGAGTAATAAATACACCAAGTTATAGAAAAATAGATTAATAAATCAGTAGTAATAATTATAGTAAGTATAATGTCTCTTGTTCACCATTATTAAAGAAATATGTGCAATCTTTGAGGTAATGATCATGTCATATCTTACTAGAATAACACAACAAAAGGTACTTACAGAAATGAAAACAAAATACTGTGTTCTCAATAAACAGTCACTCAAATTGCCTGGTAATGGTCAACTACATTCAACAGTGTACCCTGAAATTCTTCTTCTTCGGGTGGACTGTCATTCATGCAGAAGTATACAAGAGTCCTTGTACTTTTCACTGTAAAATATTCAGAATTATTATATTCCATTATAGTCATCTTATATCAAGAAGGAATTTGACATCTGCAGGTAATTGTGGAGAGAATATAGCTTTTGATGACTCTCATAAGAGAGATATCTTACCTTTGTCGAACAATTCAAAAAACCACTTTGAGCCCTCATCCCTCTGGCCCCTGAGGCAACTTCCTTCATTGCTTTAGTCACAGACTTTGCACCTGAAAATAAAAAAATATATATATTAATACCAATAAAATGCTAACTTTCAAGAAATAGTCATAATCATCAAGACAAAATCAAAGTCAATGGAATTAAGCATTCCTTTTGACAAGATCCATGTTTTTAGCTGTAATACAAAGTCATATGCCACCTCTGCAACATGGAACCCTGAAAAAAGAATTACTTTAACTGCATTATAAAAGATACTTCTGATCTCCATATTTGTATTACATATGTGATATGATATTATTGAGGATGCAAATTTATCATACCTTGTGTCTCAGAGAGATAAGTCAGCAGCTCTTTTGTCATGGGGACCTCACGGCTTACTGCTGAAGTTTCATTGGCCCTACTCCAGTTGACAGCTGCTAACACCTTTTTGGTCCTGAAGATAATCAGTGCAAATGAAATGATTTTAGGAATGGTGTTGAACATACCAGAGGTTCAACATATCATACAAAGAGATCAAGTAGAAACCATCTCATAAGAAAGAAAGGGCTGACACTGTTGTGTGTGCTGCTGTTTGACTGGAATCATGTCTTGCATATTTTATAACACACTGTAGGAAGAAATGGTAGAAATCAAGACATAAAATGGTCACATTTCTCTACTCACAGATATTTTCAAGGTTTACAATATGATATAAGATTTTATATTTTTGTATGTGCCAGTCTACATAATAATATATTCCGAGTATGGCAGGTGTATAAGTATGTGGCCAAAGACAAAATGAAATTATAATGACAATTTGTACCTCTCCATTCACAGCATATGCAGGGTTACTCTTCACTTGTTCTTGAGCAGCCAACATCGACTTATTGGAGACCCTCTTCACGACTGTCAAGTAACTGAGCTTTTTCAAGACTGCTGAAGTGATTAAAAATAGAAGTATTTTAGAATTGTATCTGGTAAAGCACAAACCAAAGAAGGAACAGTTCAGTCAGTTTGAGCTATCTTGGTAAACATTCATGATTTAGCAACCTGCAAACTGCTGTTGATTGCCTTCTACTTGCAAGGAGAAAGACTACATGATTTTCAGAGCATCTGAGCATGTGCATTGCTAACCTGTGTTGGAGGTCTTTTCTCCCTCTGACCCGATGTTGACTGCTTGACAGAAACTTGTGTATTCTGTCTCTGTCAAGCCACAGGAAAATACTCCATGAACCAATCTATGAAAGAGAGACAGAGAAGTGACCAGTTACAAAAAACAAAAACTGTAAAATACCGAGAAAACAAATTTCTGTAAATTTCAAGCGAAAATAAGAGTGCTCACCTCAAATTTACATAGTACTTTGGAGGAGATCCTCCCATGATTGGGGAGGAGAGCCACTTGAAAGAATCTCCACCAACACATGAAATTGTCACTGACACTACATGACTCTGTCGATTAAAGACAAGTGACTTACAAGCGAGGGGTTTTCCACAATAAAAACATGATGTCGTTAGCGTATCAGAGAAAAAAGAAAACAGAGTTCGCGGAGATTCTTCACTGCAGAGATATAAGGAGTCGTTCTCTGCTGAAGATGCAGTGATTTGCATTCTTTGTGGCGTACGTTCTGCTTGGAGGAGAAATTGGAGAAAAAGGATCAGCAAAAGGCAAAGAAATACGTGAAGATGGAGTGGAAGAAGCTGAAGGAATTGAAAACCGTGCAGTTGTGGATGGTGTATTTCGGACTTCCCGTTGATGATAAGCTCAGATCACTCTATGTCAGTCATTTCCTCTCAATTTTCTCCTCAAAAGCTAACAGAAGAGCTTCCATCAAATCTGCATATGCCGAGAAGTCTGCTCTCCTGAGTTCGAGGAACTTTTATGTTGAACGAGAACTGTGGACCTCGATCCGTTGGATGCTTTTCCTTGGGTACAGATGGCTTATTTCCCTCAGCCATAACGAATAAATTTCCCAATAAATATATCTTTCGAGCAGCGACAGCCAAGACTATTCTCCAAACTGAACTAGAGTTGTGAAATTCTGTCTCAAAATCGCACTTACTTGTGAAATCATCCCTACTTTAGAGGTTTTGTCACAGAATTGTCACAGATAACAATAGTCTGAGCATTGCACATAGAATGTGTCATGAATCCGCTAGTTTCGATGGGAATAATCTGAAGGCTCGAAGAACCAGTTTGTATCAGGGGCTTGGGACATAAGCCGAAGTTACACGGCGCGAATTTTGAAAAGACAACTGTGCGAGTGTCTCGTCGACCGCAGATAGCGCTTTGAGCGGCCGAACGATAAGTTAGTGCCAATTAATATCAAAATGAGCTCAATTATGGGAATGAGAGTCAACAAGACGCAATATCTTCTAATTTATTGACACAAAAAAAACACTTAAAGTGTGTCTTCAATGCAGACCGTTTCACTCATGGTGGGAACTTTGGTCGCCATATTGGATGATTTTTGCATTTGAGCTGAAACAAAAGGGAGGAGCCAACCTATTTATAACGCGCCTTCGTGTTAAAATTCACCTTTCACAAAGCCTTTCACTAACGCAAGCAATCATCAGCAAAAATAATCAATTCGGACTTTTTTCCATAAAATAAATGTTCAAAATGAACATTCCCACCCCTCCCCCCCCTCCCACTTAGAGAACACACTGTTAGGTCAAAAAGAGATATTTTGTTTATTAAACTTGAATCATCTACAAACAGTATTATGTCAAAACTAAGGTTCTCTTCTTTGCGCAAGTTTAGGCTGTGTATTTTTTAAAAAAAATTAATTTCTTTGGAGCTGCCAATGTAAATTTAAAGAAAGGCACCATTCTCGCAGGCGAGCTGCAATTTTAAACGAAATCCTCTGACTCTTCCCTTCCGGCCACTTAAGCGATAAATGATGACCGGTACTAAGGTCTCGAAGGATTTGGCGGAAATTCCAAGGGTTTCCCTCAGTAGAAGAGGAGTCTGGAAAGAAGTCAAGAGTTAATTTCTATTCCTACAGATGTACTTTGCAAACACTGTAAGTCTTAAAACTTCATGAGATGATTAATTTGCTTTATTGTCTTTCTTAATATCGTTTACGTAGGCATTTGGATGACAATCAGATAGCAGAGCTACCACGTGGAGTCTTCAGCTACAACACCAAGTTGATTGAACTGTAAGTAAACAACATTTATTGCTTATCCCATGAGACTTATTTTTAAGAAGCTTATACAGACCCAGTCACACGTGTAAATTATAGCAATTTGTAACGTTGGGACTCAAATCCAATATCTCAGCTCACGTACTTACTAAATCTTGGTTTCAAATTTTAATTGCCCTTAAGTCCATGCGTTGCAGAGGGGCCAGTTTACAGCTCATAATGGCAGGATCCAAATCCTATATCCCAACTGGCATATTTGCCAAGACCCCGTTTCAAATTTTTAATAGAAATCCCATCGCCGTTGTTATTAGTGGGAGTGGGATTCAGTCTCTATTAAAATTTTGTTAATCCCACTAGATTCAAAAAGGGTTCAGAGAGTCGCAATTTACCGAAAGATGGAGAGTTTAAAACTCAGCCAGTCGAAAAGAAATTTGAAGTTAACAAGAATAGCAAAATCAACAAATTCCAACCTCCTCCTTCCCACTCCCCCCTCCCACTTCAAGAACATATTGTTTGTTCGTAATATTCAGATCAATATCGAACAAATCACATCGCGTATTTACCAAAATTCGGTTCTAAATTTTAACTGCCCACTGGCCCATGCGATCGGCTGCATTGAAAATCCGATTTCAATCGTTACTGATCCCATTTCAATTCACCTTTCATGGAGCCTTTCCCCTAACGTAAGCAATTATCAGGAAAAAAATAATCAATTCGGACTTTTTTCATACAATGACTGCTCAAAATAAACATTCCCACCTCTCCCCTTCCACTTGGAGAACACATGGTTAGATGAAACAGGGGATATTATGTTTATTACACTTCAATCATTTACAAACAGAATAGTGTCAAAACAAAGGTTCTCTTCTTTGTGCAAGTTTAAGCTGTGTATTTGTAAAAAATTAGTTTTTTTGGAGCTGCCGATATAAAATTAAAGAAAGACATGATCCTTGCAGGTAAGCTGCAATTTTACCAATTGCAGAATAGGAAGACTAAGAAAAATTCAGGCTCGGACGGGATTTGAACCCAGGCCTCCCAGAATATTACTATCAACTGAGCTACGGAAGCAAATGTCAACTCTTCCGCCCTTATGCCTATTTACTTTTATAGGACGCTCCATAGCCCCTGAATATTTGCTTCAGTTATATTCTGGTCATTGCCCTTCAAATGTTTTTTCATAAGTGCGTATAACAAACATTTAGAAACATTTTATTGTCGAAACGAAGGCTCATTTTACTGCGCGACTTTTCGATATGATGTATTTGTGATGAAATAAGTTTCTTTTGACTTGTGGATTAAAATCAAATAAATACATGATCCTCGCAGGTGAGCTGCAATTTTACCAATTGCAGAAAAGTTGACTGAAAAATAATTCAGGCTCTGACGGGATTCGAGATACTAATTGGGCTATGCTGCAAACTGAGCTACAAAGCAACACGTTATGAGTGAGGTAAATTATGGAAGATACATCTTTTCTTGGAGAAAACTTATGCTCTTTGCAAAGAGGTAAATCAAATAGCGCCATGACAAACGCAGGTGAGCTGAAATTTTTGCAATTACAGAACAGTCCGGAAAAAAGGAGAAAAAGGCTCGTTCCTTGACTTTAGGGGTTACCTCGCTCCAACTTGGGACGAGGAGAAGAATCTAGAAACAATTTTGCTTTTATTTTTTATTTCGTTTTTTCATCACATTAGGTGTATTGAAAATTGTTTGAGTTTACCTATTTGCTGCATTTTTTTCGGTTTGGTAAACACAATAATTTTTAAATATTGTTGAGACTCCTTCCCAATTTTAGTTTATCCAACCAAATTAAAAAAAAAAACAAAACAAAACAAAAGTAAAAAAACAACAACAAAAAAAGGTGAAATGAACGACGTGAAATTATGTGTTGTTTAGAATGCTCATAAAAAGTATTGGAAAAAATTTGGCTTAAGATACGCCCTGAAATCTTTCTCATTTGAGCCTGTTGATTTCCGAGGGTAAAGGTCAGAATTCAGATTTCGAGATTTTGAAAACGACCAAAAAATGTAAGCCAGCATCTTGAGTAGGATTTGATTTCAAAATTTGTAGAAATCAACTACAGCGTTGCATGAACATTGTGAAAACGTGAATGAAAGCGATCTTCAAATTCAGGCCTGTACGGAATTTGAACCCATGACCTCTGCGATACCGGTGTAGTGCTCTACCAACTGAGCTAACAAGCCAACTGGGAGCTGGTTCAAATATATGACTTCCATATATTCACAACCGTTTATTCACCACTTCACAGGTGTATTTGGGACCAACACATTGACCGGCTTCCAGTTGGCTTGTTAGCTCAGGTGGTAGAGCACTGCACCGGTATCGCAGAAGTCATGGGTTCAAATTCCGTACAGGCCTGAATGTTTTTTCAGGTCTTCTTTTCACTACTACTTAAGTAGTGTTCATTACTGCTAAGATCGCTTTCATTCATGTCTTTAACTGCAGTTCAAATATATGACTTCCATATATTCACAACCGTTTCTTGTGAAAACGCCAAGGAAAGAAAAGCCCATGTTGATAAAATTGCCTTATGGAGCTATGATCTGCGTTCTCAGTTTTACTTTTTACCCGCCAAAGTCGCTTGGTTATTTTGGAAACTAATGAAGCAAAAAAGTGAGAGATCAGAGATGTCTTTAACGTACTGTACGACAACTATACGTATCCTTTAGAACTTTTAATAATGAAAAGCCGATTGAGGTAGCCATATCTCGAGTAAGAACATTGCGCCTTTTATGCTACCTTGTCGCTGGTGATATGATGTGCGTTTTCTTTGCGGAGACCGATTTTTAGCTTTTATCACGAAAATTATTAACTTGCGGTGTAAAATAATTCTATCCTTTAAAATAAAAATAAAATAAAATAAAATAAAAAAAACCAGCTTGGTTTAAAAAGAGTTAGTAGTCACCTCTTGTAAATCTGGTTTATATTTTGTGGTAATTCCATATTCGAGTAAAACACGTTGAAAGATTGACACGTTCAGCGTGCTCTACTAGCTCCATGACTAAATAATTAGTTGAAAATGCATGAGATAAAAGACTGCATGCGCGCAACACGCAAACTGCGTGTCCTACACGCAGTTGCAAGTCTGACTGTGAGAAGCGTGTAAATTAAACGATTAGTGTAGCCAAGTTGAGTGAGAACTTTACATATCATTTTATCTTGTCTCCAAATTTGTCCCTTTTTTGGTTTGTTTCACTCTCATGCATTCGTTTTAGTCGTTAGTGTGACGTGCTTTCTCTCAGGGTAGACCGATATTTGAGCTTTTAGCGCAAAAACCAGTTGTCTAGTAATTTGTTTGCTGAATTATTCAACCTGCAACCCTGTAACCTATTAACTTTACGTTAAATATTCCAGGATTTTACTAAAACACATGTTCTTACATGAATAATGAATATTCAGATCCTAGAACTCTAAGCAGTTAGCATAGCAGGTGGCATAATATACAAAACGATCGCAATGTTACATCATATAACAACTCAAGTTAGAGATAAAGACAAATGTAATTGGAAACATTGTGTTATTAACAATATCAAGTAAGCGACATATAAAGGCACTTGTATTTAAAAGAGCATTAAAGAAACGTCTAAACAACCCAAACTGGATAATGATGGACGGAAAAAATCATAATATGATCCCCTCGCCTCTGTAGACAGAAAAACAACAACAATAAGGACAACAAGGACAAAAACAGCAAAAAAAACATTCAATATTCATTTAAATGATCCTTGTTTTCTTCTTATTAGGATTTGAATTCTATCCAGTTCTTTAACCTGCTGTAACTATTTAATCACGTTTTATTTATATGCCTAATCTTTGTAGTGCCTTGTTTGGCAACCAAATAGAAAATCTACCGCCTGGAGTCTTCGCTAACAACACCAAGTTGACTCACCTGTAAGTAAAACATTTGTAGGTTCATATTTGATACTATCGATGCTATTAATTACTATAATAATTGTGTTTTACATAGCACTTATTGTTATATTTTGTAAGCAGCTAATATTAATTCCATCCCACCCATAATGCAACACGAGTTAAGCTGTAAAGATCTGAATTCAATTTAATCAGAACACATTTTTACCCAGTCCAGGGTAGAAACATCAAGAATCGCTATCACCCCTATTATTTTAAAAGTTGTCGAGGAGTACGTGATTTATCAATTACCTTTAAATTACGTCTCCAAACTTCACCAGAGATAAGATTTGGATTGTTCCTTATCTCATTACATTTACCTAATTTTCTGTTGGGTAAGGTATATATCGACTTTTTTCATACAATTCCAGTACACACCAGTAAGAAATGTCTTTTTCCCGATGGAATAGGCAAAATTCTATTCGTAACACCTTCCAACGGATGTAAGATACGTTTGACGCGAAAGAGTATCGGAAGTCAGATGAAAATCAAAGAGGGCAGAAATGTTGTTCGATGGTATCCGCCGATACACATTTGTCGAATGGAATCCGACGGGGTCCATGGGAACCCAAAAGAGTCCATCCATGTCCGTCGGAATCACTGGTCTTGTGGTAAACCTAACCTCAGACAAGTGCAGTATAAAAGAAATATGCCTCGTTCTTAAAGCCATGAAGCGAAACAGCTCGTTTCAAGCGCGAATAACTTGATTACATACCTTGTTTTTCAATCTTAAAGCAAAACAGCGCTTTACCCTTACAATTGCAGTATCCGTGAAATATGGCCCGTTCTTTAAGCCATGCAGCTAAACGGACAACGGAAAATAGCCTCGGTTTTTTTGCTTAAAAACAGTCAAATGCAGTGTACGTAGGAAATGCCTCGTTTTTTATGCTATAAAGCGAAACAGCTCCTAACAAGTGCGAATGACTAACAGCGACTTACGGCGCTTTACGTAGGCAACTGCAGCAGGCGTGGTACATGGCGAAATATGCCTCTTTTTTTAAGGCCATGGAGCGGAACAGCCCATATCAAACACGAATGACTTGAAAGATACCTCGTTTTTCAAGCGCGGATAACTTCAAATCTCGTTCTTCAAGCCATAAAGCAAAAATACGCTTTACACAGAAATATGAAGTACAGTATACGGAAAATATGCCTCGTTCTTAAAGCCCTGAAGCAAAACAGCCCATTTTAAGCGTGGATGACTTGATTTATGTTTTTTTCTTCCAGCCATTTAGTCAAAACGGCGCTTAACGCAGAAAAATTGGATGCAGCTTACGTAAAATATGCCAAAACTTCTTTTGCTTCATTTGGTCAATTTCACAGAATTCCGTCCATTCTACGTATGAAACTATTCTGTTTCAAGTTGGGGATTTCCGATCTTAAAGATGTTAGAAGCAATTTTCTAACACTCGTCGTTCAGTCGACTATTTCTTTTATTCTCTTTCTACTACACAAGTTATTACAACGGGGACTGGCTCTGATCTCTCTAGGAAAGTGTGGGTCACTGCTTATAAAGGGGACACTTACGGAGCTGTCAATCTCTAACCTTCGTCATGCTTTTACACTTAACTAGCGAATCACGCTAAGCTACGCAGAGCGGAGTTCGCATACTAAGTAGATACCTTCGCGATGTTTACGCTTTACGAAATGTCTTTCTAACTTAAATCTCTTGGTCTTACGGTCAAGCTCGGGCAAAACAATAAAAAAATATTATAACAGACTTAATGAAAGAATTAAAATCATACTTGAAAAGATATCTTACGAGAAAATAGTCCTTGAAGGCTGTTGCATAACAGCAGAATAAACACAAAATTCGGAGAAGAAAGGGCGTACCCAAGGTACTGCCCCTAAAAGAGCCACGTGCTAGCCGTAGAAGTTATCTGATAACAAATTCAGTGCAGAAGATGAAAAGTACTACATGTTTACACCTTAAGTCACCCCTAAGAAAAAGAGGTGTCGAACGTGCTAAATTATAAATTAAAAACCATTTTCCTGATTGGGAATTCAACATGGATTTAGCCTGAAACGAGTGTTAAATGGGTAAAGTATGGTTATTAGACCTTAAGAAAATGTCTATTTTTACAGGAATCGTACGAATAATTTTCACCCCAGAGATTATAAACTACAGAAACCGAAAAGGGGCAGTTCAAAAATATTTTGCGAATCCGAAAAAATATTCAGAATCGATATCTTTTATACAAATCGCTTGTGAAAAGTTTGTCAAATCGAGAAAACAATTTCAAATCCTGATTTAATTCATAGATCCACGAATAACTTTGATGGAAATCGAAAATAATTATGTTCTCGGGTCTAAGGCTTCCATTTGTTGCAAGAAGGGAAACACCAGAATGAAGCACTGGGTGCTCTACTAACCAATGCAACATCCGAAAGAATGCCCAAAAAAACGTAAGATACCGATGAGAGCACATTTTCCTGCTATTTACCAAGTCAAAGGCAGGAAAATACTAATACAGCATTATTATTATTATTATTATTATTATTATTATTATAACTGTACCAAGTGCACGGCGATGTTCTGCCACGAATGTGAAAAATAATTTACCGTTGATGTGGAAAATGAAAGGGATGAACAGAAAAATGTGTGGCACGGTTCGTCAGATGAGAGATTTGCCATTGAACATTGCTTTGAAAGAGGATTTCGTTATGATACTATTGTTCAATTTTAGACAAAAACCATGTTATTTCTATGAACTCGAGGACTCTAAAGAGAGGGCTGCGTGAGTATGGGTTGAGAAGAAGAAATGAGTTCCATTCAGAGCACGAAGTTTGAGAGATGATTAAACATCAAATCGAAGGCCCTTCATCACTTTTTGGATATCGTGCGATGTGGAACAAGCTACAGTGTTGCTGTCCCTCGAGACATGGTCATGGTTTACAAGAGCTTGATTTACAGGCATCTATCCTTCGAAAGGCCAGGAAGCTTCTGTGTCGATCATTCATCTCGCGAGGTCCAAACGCAGCTTGGCATGTTGACGGATACGACAAAGTGAAACCTTACGGCTTACCTATACATGGCTGTGTGGATGAATTATCCAGGAGAATATTGTGGCTCAAAGTATGTAAAAGTAACAATTATCCCGTAATTCAGGCCAGTTTTTTCAATGCAGTGGAAAAAAGAAGACTACAACCAATGTTGGTGCTAACATATTGTGGCCTGACTGCCTTAGAGTGCCTTTTATCCGGTGAAACGGTTGCATATCGTTGTCCATTTTCACACGCCAATCGGCACATCTAAAATTGGTGGTCACATAGTGAAAGGGATTTCACTGCGTGGGTCATAGATTTTCTAAGGCACTCGTGATTGAAGGAAAGCTTACTTTAGGTAACCACTTGCATATGGATGGGTCTGGTTTGTGTTTTCCAACATTCTGCAATTTGAACTTGATAAAGTGAAACATGAATGGAACAGCCATTTCATAAGACAGTCCAGGCATTGCACAGTGCCTGGTATTCCAGATGAACTTTACTACTTGCCTCACGCTCATGGATTTGATCATTGTAGATTAACTTTATCCGCAGATGACAAAGAGAATGTGCTTGATCGGAGAGAAGTTTATAACGAGGCAGAAATTGCTAAGGAGATTGATGATGAGCGCCACGATTTTGCCTCATATAAGGTAATCCGGATTCCAGAATCTAGTAATTTTTTCTCTTGGAATCCGGTCTACAGGACATTGAAATCCAGAATCCAGATTTTGGAGTGAAGAATCCCGCTAAAGAATGAATCAAGTCAAGAAACAATTTACTCCTTTTCGCATTCATTCTCATCTGTGATTAAAGTTTGGTTATTACAGGCCTCAGCATGTCACAAAGGGGTAAGAGAGCCTTGCTGGTTTCAGGCATACTTGATATTTCCTCATCTGATATGTCTGGAATTTCAATGGCTGGAGAAGTTTCCATAAACCCCAAAAATGAAACCTTTGCGCATTTTCAGCGCATAAATCAGCATGTACTGCAATTTCATCACCAAAGAAGAGGCCATAGCAGGTTGGACACTGTTTTCCTGCTATTATTGTTGACCATGCCCTCATCTAGTTATGTGGAAATATTAATAGCATTGGATGTAACTTGCAGTTTGGTGATCGATGAACCGGTTTCAGAGGGGAAACGTGAAAGTCACCTGCATGTGAAGGGTGTGCAATATCAAACACTGATCGATTGACTATGCTGTCATCGTCTGAGGGTACGTCGATTAAAGGCTTTTCCTATACGAAGTCCACGATCATTCATCTCCCCGTCTGCCTTGAAGTCTGCTTCTTTACAAACGTACAGATCAACATTAGAGTACCGTTTTGTTAGTTCCTGCTTTTATCTAGCAAGTGTGAAGTTATTTTGACTGCATGGCATTTTGTCTACCACCTTCTGATCTGGGTATAATGGAATGTAATTCTCCTCTACATGGAAAATTGATCACGATCGGAGTGCTTCTTAACAGCATCCTTGCATAGTTTTGCGGCCCCCCGTCTTTCCTAACATTTAAAGCCTCTTTACTTCCCATCTGTACAACCAGTTTGCAGTCTTCATCTTCGCTTATCATGCCTTGATTTATCACAACCCTATTGTCTACAGTCTTTTTTGAATCCGTTGTTTTTTGCCTTTCCATTTCAATCCATTGTGCGGCTTGCCAAAGCCTCTTCGTTCTTCACTTTTACTTGTAGTGTACCGCGATAATGACATGGTTGGCAAAGCCTTTTCTCCCTCCTCACTTCTTCTTTCAGTTAATGGTGTTAATGGTAACTGTCCCTTTTCGGCTTCCGTAATAAACTGTTTATAGCGTTTCGTCTTCACGCTCTATCAGTTTGAATGAAAACGCCAATTTTCCTGATATAATATCTTTAGGTTGCCGTATCTTGTTCTTTAACTGTGATTATTTATTAAACTGATAATTAATAAACACTTGTTTTGTAGATGGCTTGGCAAAAACAAGATTAAGAAGTTGCGTGCTGATTTATTTACTCCATTAGAGAAGCTAAAGATTCTGTAAGTCAGGAAGCTTGTATATTGATCTTCTTTAACTTGACAGGATTTTAACTTTTCCTTCAAATTTTTCCAAGCAAGCTTTTTTTTTTTTTTTTTTCATATCTTTGGTCCCCGGGGAGTTAAGTGCTCTTTTATCCTTGCAATCTCGTTGGCTCTTGGTGCGATTTATTTACGAAATTGCACCATTTTTTTTTCCCAGCTTCTGGGAAATTTTATAAAAAAAATAACTACCAATTCTATTTCAAGGCTTGGTGTAAGAAACCAACAAAATGAAAAGAAAATGAAAGACAACCCTTGCAACTAAAAGCAAACATACCCCAAAAAAGGGAAAACAACTGACTAAAAGTCTGGCTTCCAAAAACAGATACGAAAGTATGAACCGGAGCCCCAGAGTAACGGCCTTCTCGAGGAGTTTGACGCAAACATTTCATATGAAAGACAGAAGGAGATTACGAGAAAGATAACTTTCGTGTAATGATTACTGCTGTCGACGGATACCTAACAGGGATAAAATAAAAACGCGAAATTATTCTTGAGAGAGGTTTTAAAAGTTTAAGGCAAGCTCTTGGGGTAAGAGCTCGACAACTCTGGTAACAAGAAAATGAAAGACAACTTTTGCAACTTTTTACAAACCAGCTCATAACTGGATCAGTAAGATATCTTTTCAGAATACAAATCCTGTCTTTGAGCGACTGAATTCTGTGATTCCAAAATAGCTATAATAAAGTGGCAATTGAAATTCGTTACGTGCAATTTTGATGAGATTGAAGGAAGAAAGTTGGGATTAAATTGATTGACAGAAAATTCGCGGGAGCACAAGAAAAAAAAATGCTGGAGAAAGTGAAAGAATGAAAATACGCAACGAAGCAAAAAAAAAAAAAAGTATTGAAGAGTACAAAACTAGGCCCTGAAAATAAAAATCGCGACAGTTCGTAAGAAGTAAGCGAAAGATTACGAGCGTGACAGCCTTCGTGTACTGGTTACTGCAATTAAGCTATACCTGACCGAGAAAGTAAGCAAACGTTCGATGTGTCGCAACAGAAAGTTTAGAAGTTCGAAGCAACTTCCTGGAGAAACACCCCGAACAAGCCGGTAGCAACGAGAAGACAAGTGGCCGAGCAGCTGCTTAGTCTCTAGGGAACTCTTTGCCTTTAAGGACCATTACTCCTTCAAGATGTTTGAACAAATTTAAACAAAACCTGGAAACCCATTTATTTAGGACAGCTTTTTGCCAACTTCAATGGTTCCCATTTTTTTTTTTTTTTTATATTTCCAAGAGTTTTTGTTTTTAAGTTTCTAACTGTAGAGATGTATAAAATGTTTCTTATGTAAAAAGTAGGTTAAATATTTCTCTCTTTCATATTTTATAGCGCCTAGAGGCGTTCAATAACTGCTACATGAATTGTATAAATTATTAATCACCAAGCCATAACACAAAATAAACACGACTTTGAAGAAACAGAGTCAAATTTTGCATGTATATTAGTAGCAAGTAAATTAATGATTTTTCGTATAATTTATAAATTCTCGTAAATTTTTGTAAGACATTAAATGGCATTCACCCTATAGGCTAGTGCAATTTGGCTAGCCTTTGAAACATTTACTCGTGTTGATTTATCCCAAATTGCACTCGAAATCATGTGATAAGCTAACCCATTTATTTAGATCACTATTTTATATAAACATGTAAAGATTATGACAAGGAAACGGCATATAGAAAATGCAAGAGAGGAATATATCAAATTGCTTAACAGCAACAGATCACCAGACAAAAGACTTTAAATTCAAATCCAGAAAAAATCTTCTTATAGGGACTTGGGTAACAACCAGATAGAGGAGCTACTGCCAGGAGTCTTCAATAAAAACACCGAGTTGACTCACCTGTAAGTAACACATTCATAGGTCCATACTCGATACCATCGATTCCTATTTATTGTAATTGATAGTAACTACCACTACGCGTTTTGATACATTCATAAGCAGCTAGCTTTTTAATTAGCTGCATCAATCAGAGAATGGTAACCTGCAACAGTATATTTAGATAGAAACCTTTCCCTGCTAGGGTTATGCGTCAAACCTTAAAATGAGACAAAAAATTAAATTAAACAAAAAAAATATTTAACTCGTAAGACAGTGCTCTAGCTTATAGAGGGCGAAGTCAACCATGAAAAGGAATTGTTTGTGGATGGACAGGGTTAACAAAAGTAAATATACTCATTAAAGAATTCTTTCAGTTTCATTGTTGGTGCTCCTCGTTCTGTAAATCCAATTTCTACCCCCCCCCCCCCCCTTCCTCTGATAAACGTGTTTTATTTTAATGCGCATAGCTAGTATGCAACCTTTTGCAAATGTAGGGAAGAGTTCTTGGTTCTCGTAAGCCGGTTCCTTCTTAGACCAGTGCCTCAGTCAAAGAGAACGGGATTTAAATACCTCCCCATTTAATGGTAAGACAAAGTTTTCAACACGCATAGGTTTTTAGAAGGAAACAAGATCAAGAAGTTCCCTGACGATTTTTTGTCCCAATCAGTCAAGCTGCAGTGGCTGTAAGTGAAAGTGGTCCTCTATATCAACTATTGACAAGTGGCACAACACACATTTTAATACAAATAATGCATATTCCATTTTCATCAAGCAGATCCTTGAACCCTAAATATCTGCGTAGCACATAAACCGATTGCAAACGCCCACAATCTTAAATCTTAGGAGAGACAAGAAGCCATCAGGTGCTCCAAAGGCCAAGCCAAATGTGTCATGCAGTAAAATTTAAACAAGGGTGGTATTGAAGTTGAATGAACTGAACTAGAACTACTTTCGAGTTTACTGAGTATTTGTTAATTCCTAAATTATAAGCTTTAGACAGGCATCGGTTCAAATAATTTTATTTGAACTGATTCAAATTAGAGTAATTGTAGCACTTTTTTTAACTCTTCTGCTCATAAAGACAACTCAACAACAACAACCTGGAAAAGATACAGAAGGGTTTGTTTGACGGTTTAACAGCATTGACGCGCCTGTGAGTTTAGGAAAGGAAACTTTCCATACAAAAAAAAAATAGTAGCTAAAATTACTTTTTAAAACAAGCGGAACCTCTGCAATGAAGGTGGAGAATTATGTGTTTTTGAGTAAGGAGGAAAAGCATGAAAACGTATCGCTAATGATGGCCATACGCCACGGTGAAGGCTTCTTTCATAATGGCGGGCGTGATTCTAACTCATTTGAATTATGTAAATAAGCCATCCTGGCTCCACTTTTGATCAAAACTTCTATTGATAGTGAACTTGTGACGAAGGTCAGAAAGGCTCATTTGCATTTATATGCATTGTTATTGGATGAATGAGCGAGTTAATGCGCAAGGTGGTTGTTCCAAACGCTAAATCAATTAATAACAGCAGTGTTGCACAAACGAAACACCATAGGAAAACGAGGTTGCCAGCTTCAAAAATTATCGAAAGCTATCAAAAATCAACTTAAAAAAAGTTCAAGATGTTGATCAGTGTTATGTAATACTAATATAAGTATTGGAAACACACCCAAATTAGACGATGTAATTATAAATTTAACTAAATAAAAAGGATTGTCGCATCATTCCAACTTTTATTCAGATGGCTGCAAGACAACAGAATTGAAACGCCGCACAAACAAGTTTTCAAAGATTTGACTGTACTGAATGACCTGTGAGTTTAGTCAATACAATACAATGTGTTTATAAAAGTGTTGGCTCTTTATCAATTTTCTGTTCCTTACATCAGAGATGATAAAAGAGGCCAAGTGACCATGTCACAATCAATTGCAACATGGCAATCCTAAGACGATTGTACGTCATAAAAGGCAGGTTTACCGAAAGCTTATAGCATCGAAATTCACTGGTCTCGCGTTCTGATCAGTCGGGCGTTCCTCGGTAGTCTTGGGGTTGCACTGCTCTACACCATTTCTCTCCCATCAGTTGGTGTTACTTGAGTAAAGAGCATGAAAACTACCCAAAGTAGCTTATTATAATAGGACAGCAACATAGCATGCTACAAGTGCCTGTGAAACGTAGCGAAAGAGTTCAGAGTGTTTTCCCATACTGTTTCACTTTTATGGGATTTACATTTCGGATGGCGTTATTTTTTCCTGAAAGGTTAATGCATTTTACCTTGAAACTTTCAGGGATCTGTCCAACAACGAAGTTGAGGATCTCCCTCAAGAAATCTTCAGCAGTCTGGGAAATCTCGAAATGCTGTAAGTCAACAAGAAAAACAAATAAAAGAAAATTAAAAGCATGACGAGAAAAGCAATTTTCTCTCTAAAAATTTGTCGAGTTGCAGAACTTTCAACACACACACACAAAAATGGAAGTGTTGAACTTAAAATTAAGTTTTCATTTAATATTATCACTCCATATATCTTTTGACTTGATTTAATTAAACCTGTTCTTTAAAACGTGTCTCACCGAATGAATGCAAAACACGTGTATTTATATTACATAGATATGTAAGCATATTGTTATTTGGTTCTTATCGGTTGCCATCATTATCTACGGGACACCAGTTCTGCTTTGTAGTTAATGGTAGTGTTTTTTTAACTGTTTTAATGTCGCAGGCTTTTATCCAACAACCAACTAAAAGATTTACCGCCAACGGTATTTGCTAACCTAACCAAGCTAAAGACAATGTGAGTAGTGATGGATGGTTTGAATGAGTGAATAATTGTCAAGGAGGATTATCCTCTCTTGTTAATTAATAGTCGATTGATCGATTGATGGAATGATGAGTTTTGGGGGTAAGAAAGAAAAGAAAACGGAAACATTTACAGCACATTTCAAAAGATACCCAATATAAAGTGCGAAGACGTAGTTGTCTGGAGGGACTTTCTAAGAATTGCTTTTGAATTCGATAATTTTGGAGCTATTAACGTGAAAAACAGATTAATTCAGTTGATTAAATAAGTTGCCGAAAGAAATCGAAGATTGCTCTCGTTTACTTTATTTCCATCTCTGTCGCCACCCTATCAACCAATCAGAAACCAAACTAATACCAAACGTCAATAACTCGCATTTTCTGGAGCGTGAGGCTCTGTGCTTGAATTGTTTGTACTTTTAATGTAGACTGGCTCCTTAGCCTCCCTTTGCTTTGATTGGTTACCGTGATTACTCCGGCTCTTGCTTTTGGACCCTCACTCAAAAGGTACTCTAAGTACCGACCACTGATATAACATTCAACGTTTAAATTAAAAGAAAACTGGCCAAGAACATATCCCTGATTTGCAATTCAACAGAAAAATTGAAAAGAATGAGATAAAGGAGCTGCATCCTCAACAGTTTCGCGGACTGGTAAAGCTGTTTGACCTGTGAGTAGTTCATTAGCATTTATGTATTCCACAAGTTTTGAATCCTGGCATCTATCAAAAGTGAAAATATACTATCTTACTGGTAACATATTTTGGCTTGACTGCTGAATTTGTTCATTACTGCAAGCGGAATAATGCCTACTCCGATGCAACTTTTCATGTTTTTAAGGCATCCTTTCATTTCCTGGAATTTCTGATTTTAAGTCATGATGAGGGTCTACGTAGGACCTTTTTCTTGGTAATAACTATTCTTTTATAGGATGGGCCAGTTTGGACATCACGAAAGTGGCTTTTCAGTACCAAGTTTATTTTGTTAGACAACCTTGTAAATTTGCTGTTCGTGCACTGACGATACTCTATTAAAGAAATCTCCTGATTCCCAGACTATCAACTATCTTTCTCCAAAAATTTTTCGTAATTATATTGCAAAAGGGTAGTGAGTATTCTCATGATCCCTTTGATTCTTATGAAAACAATCAATGATGTCCCGTTCTTTTATCCATTATGTCCAACATTCATTTCATTTTCTTCCTCTCTTCATTAGCTATCTATCGGGAAACAAACTCAGATACTTCCCACAGGGAATTTTTAAAGGCTTAAAGGAGCTTTTGATTATGTAAGTAGACTATGAAATTCTTCTGGTCGGTAATGTTTTGAAATAACATCTTATGATCATGAAATTTGAATGCATTTAATTTCACCTTTAAGTGATTATTTTCACATCAATGTCGAAATATTTTACCTTCCCTGTTACTCTATATGATTTAATTGCACTTTCTTTTTGTTAGAGAAATTGTTGAAAACGAAATGACTCATGTCTCCATCGACAACTTCAAAGAAATTAAACAGTTAAAAATTCTGTGAGTGTTATAATTAAACAAGTGATGACCAAGTTGTGAAACGGACCTTGTTACCTTATATTTCACAATTGAAACATGATCAAAACACTCCAAATCGATGCTTTTATTGTAAAAGCATCTTACGTTTTCTGCAACTCACCGGAAATGCTGTCCTGCCAGCAGATTGATTATTTGCTGAGTGGGAGTAGGTTTGTAAAGAAACTTTGGTGCTTCGTCGGCGCAGGGCATTTCAAGATATTTGGTGTCATTCTACATCGAAACTCTGATTGGTTGGGAACATACAGTCAACATACAAAAGCGTGTAAAGTTGACATGATAACCGATATTTCCATCAGGTATTGGGTTATCATGTGGAATTCAAAGTCTGACTAGTTTCCAAGCCCCTTGTCAGTGTAACGTCCTGAAACTTTTGCAAAGTCGGAGAGAAATGTCTTCTTTCGCAGAGTGTTTTAAAAATGTACATTAAAACAGATAATGATTTCGCTTTTCCCGTGATATCATGGACTGTAAAACCTTGTGTCTGCTTTAAATGCCTCAGCCTCCGGCTTCGGCAGATAACTCAGGCCTCAGCATTATGATAATATCATAACCAATCTCATCCAATATTTAACTATTATCAAGTGAGTTGGTGATGTAAATTGGCCACCCTGTATAGCCTCAAAAGCCGACGCCTGAGCATTAGCCCCTCGTCCAAGAATACTGGAATTGTAAATTGTAAGTGGTTTAGAAACAGGAAAAGACGCTTTGCGATTAGAGGGAACCTGGTCACGAAATAAACACGAATAAATTAGTTAAATGAAAGACTTCGTTGACATTGTGGGATTAAGAGAGCCTATTTGAAAGATTAATTTTTGTTGTGGAGTTTTGCGGCTTTTGATCACTACATTTTAATCTCCTAATTTAATTTCCAGGTATATGCAGTATAACAAGATGAGGGAGATTCCATATGGTTTTTTCGATATGTTGAAGGATATACAACGAGTGTAAGATTTTGATAAAATTCATTCGTAAATTATTAGTTTTTGAGCAAAGCTATACATTTTGAGTAGACAACATTTTGGGGAAATTCAAGTTTTTGCAAAAAGAATTGAAGACTTGAATTCTTAAAAAAAATATTTTGTATAAGTCAATGGATAACTCCAGCCATCAGTTACTGATATATTCTTAAAAGCAAGTTCTGTGAAGTTTTTATGAAATAACTTCTGTGGATGATATTTTACAATTGTAGGAGTCTCGACACAAATCTGATGTGTTGTCATATGCACAAGGAGGACGCTGACTGTGCTTTCACGTACAACGACGACTTTGCCAACTGTGAGAGCATGTTTAAGAATTCTGCCCCAAGGAAGAGTATCTGGGTGATAGGAGTATTTTCTCTGGTTGGTGCAGTGTTTGTTGTCACTTGGCGAGTGATCTTTAAAGAAAAGAACGTGGTTCAGTCCATCATGTTGCTCCACTTAGCAGTGTCCGATGGTTTGATGGGTATTTACCTGATCTCTCTTGGCACTAAAGATCTGTTGTGGAGAGGAGAGTATTACTTGCATGACTTCCAGTGGAGGTCTGGTTTGTCTTGTCAAATAATTGGAGCGATCTCCCTTCTGTCAAGTGAGGTTTCGGTTATGATGATGACACTGATATCTGCTGATCGGCTTAAAAATATTGTGTTTCCTTACCAAGGTGCTTCTCTGAAACCAAAGGCAACACATATCCTGTGCATCATCATATGGGCAATTGGCTTCCTTATGGCCTTTTTGCCTATGTTTGGTATTGAGTATTTTGAAGACCCATTCAGGTACCATAGTTACTATGGTAGAAGTGTGGTATGTCTGCCCTTGCAGCTTACTTCTGATAAGCCGGCAGGTTGGGAGTATTCTGTTGCTATCTTTCTCGCTTTGAATTTTGCTTTCTTCTTGTTCATCATGGGTGCTTATCTCATGATACTGGTCAAGTCTTACTTGTCTAGCCGGCGACTGGCCCGTCAGGGTACTGAAAGAGAGATCCAGGCCAGAAGAGCAAACTTTAGGAGGGAAATGGCTCTTGCAAGGCGGGTGTTCTTCATCATCCTGAGTGATTGTGTGTGCTGGATGCCGGTGATAGTGATTGGTATGAGGACCATCATCGAGAAGTCTTACGAAGCGCAAGGAGACCTCGCTGTCTGGATCGCTGTATTTGCCCTTCCGATCAACTCGGCCTTGAATCCTATCCTGTACACCTTGTCAACAGAACAGGTGCGTTAAGCGCTTTTAATCCATTATAAGTAGTCAAGATAATAAAATCCGTAAGTAGACTTATAATGGCTAGTTACAGGAAGGGTAATGGTTTTCAGCCGACTATAAGCAGTGTATAATATTGCTCAAGGCTGCTCTATTCACCTGCAACTGACACTGACAATGTTTCAAAACCATTACACAGCAGAAATTCATTAGTTTCTATTTTGCCATCGGGGCCCAGCACAAGGCAGGGAGCAAAATCTCGATTACTTTTGGCTATTGCGTATCCAGGTCAGACGCATTCTGAAGAACAAAATGGAAAAAGTCTGGAACTACTTGAAGACCGTTTTCACCTGCTGTGGTCGGGATCAGGAAGGTGCGATATAATTATTAGCTCCTGATAAGAAATAAACCGAAAAACGATGTAAACCAACAGATTGCTGAAAAACAAAGTTTATTGATCTTTTGATTTATTCATTCAGTCACTCAGTCATAAATCAATTAACTCATGCATGCATAGAGGCATTCGTTTAATCATTTACTCGCTCGTTTGGTCCATCGTTCTTTTATTGGTCAGTTCATTTGTTGTACGAAATAAATATTTCTTGACTCGATCATTGACTTTTCTTCGCTGTTTTCTTTAAAAGGCCAAGGAGATGGGGAACAACCGAACCAACCGGGAGTAGAAGACAATGGACAACATGGCGGTGAGGAAGGTAAATCCTAACCCGTATTTCTAGAAATATCGTGAAAACTATAAACGAGGGAAATAAAGGGCAATCTGTGACTAAGAATATTTTTTTATGTCTTCTCTCTTCTTTGGATGTTCCCTGTTTTTTTTTTCTTTTTTTTTAATTTTAAAATTAAAGGTCGAGGAGAGGGAGAGCAAGTTAACCAGCACGGAATGGAAGAAAATGGAGAACATGCGGGCGAGGGAGGTAAAAACCTTTCAGATGTCAGTTAACATATCATACAAAGTTCAAACGAGGGCGCAGGGTTAGTCTGTGTACATTTTTTTATCTACTTTCTCTTTTAAAGGACAAATTGAGGGTGAAGAAATCGAACTGGCGAGTATTGGTGTGCATCACCCACAACAGGGTAAGGCTAGAGTTTCTAATTTAATGTCAAGTTTTCAATGCTATTCTGTTAGTTTATATTGTACCTGTGTTCCTCCATAACTGAAGGATCTACGACTTTAAGATATTTTCATACACACAAATAAATTGTATCGTTATCATTTTAATTACTCAACCTTTCTTGTCTATTACGTTTTAGTAGTTTGAAATTGTAGATCTCGTTCTGCGTTCGTCACAAAAAATCCTTCGTTCTATCACTTATTTGCTTCTTGGCTCGTTCACAATTGTCTTTTCTTTGCTTTCTTTAAAAAGGCCAAGGAGATGGAGAACAACGGAACCCACAGGGCATGGGAGGTAAGACATTTTTTCCTTCTAGTGAACACAGTACGGACATGAAAACTGTGAATGACAACACAGTGGCAATCTCTGACTATATTTTTTATTAACTATTTTTTTCAAGGGGAAGTCGAGGGTGTAGTTATCGAACTGGCTCATGTTGATGTGCGTCATCCACAACAGGGTAGGCTGAAGTTTCTTCTCTAATGTAATCTTTATGTAGATAAAAGCTCCGTATTGAAGTTTTCGTTGCTGTTCTGTTAGCTTGTATTGCCAAGACTCTACAATATGTTTTATTAATGATAGTTTTTTTGTTTTTTTCTACTTCTGGAGGGATCTGGGTCAGATGGATATTTTCGTACATACAAATCAACACAGTTCATTTACATCATCATAGTTATCCAACCTTCATCGTTCATTACGTTAGTTCTAAATTCTACAAATCTCGTGTTCTAAGACAATTTTGTTAGCTTTAAAAGTTTTGAAAAATTTCTTTGTTATTTTGTCTCCAGTTATTGTCATTATTTGAAATAAAGAAAAACAAAATAGTCTGACTTGATTTTGAAACAATCACTAATAATGAGATAATGGAAAATAAGGTACAATATTGTTCATTAGTTTAAAATAAAAAGAAAGACAGTGTTTACCTTTTTGTTTCAAGGAGTACTTGATGAAGCCGAAAAAATCGAACCGGCACCTATTGAGAATACTGATCTAAATCAAGGTAACTTGTCTTACCTTATTTATTAAAAATGTATAGCCAACCTTTTTTTATTTAGAAAATTGGTCGCTATTCTTTGTTTGTTTGACAACTCATTCAGTGTTACTGTGGTAGAGATAGACAAACCTTCTAAGGTCTATTAAGCTCTCCTGCGTATCGATCAGTTCAGAGTCTCATTACCTCCCTTAGGTATTGCCAAGCTCTAAATGAAGTAAATTTTTAATTTCACAGTTGGCTTTCTTACCACTATAACTGGTGGTCAAATCAAAGAATTTCAATTATCCTCAAACAGGACTAAGAGATGAAATTTTTTAATGCAAATGAGCGAAATTTGGGCGCAATAAATTAAGATTTTGCATAACAGGTGGCGGCCAAAATGAACGGCAATAAGTATGAAAACATCAAGTGGAGTATAGATTCACGTAATTATCATTTGGGAGCTTTAACATTCTTATGCAATTCTTTCAAGAAAATTGCCAAGCAAAAGATAAAAAAGACCAAACACTTAAGAAATCCCAAAGTTTGACATGAATCTATTATGTGTAATATTACAAGTGTTTGATAACTGGTAATTGAAATGTCACGAGCACGAAAGCAGGGTAGTTCGGGTCTTTTATCCGTTTTTAATTTGGCTTTGGGTTTGTTTCGCAAAAAGTGCAATGTTCTGTTGCGAATTTTGATGAGTCTCGATAGAAAAGAGAAGGCCATTAAATATACCCGATGCAAATTTCTTTGGCAAAAAAACAGTTTTTCATGTAATAATTACTTCCACTTTATTGTTCTATCTTCTTTGTTTCGCCGACATTTTGCAAAAAAATTGTAATTTTTTCGTTCCTATTTTTATTCATTTTTCCTTTATTTGCCGTTTCATCAAATAAACAAATTTTGTTGCGAATTTATTTGGAATACATCGGTAAAAAAAAAACAACAACAACAAACAAACCAACAAAACAAAACGAAAGCAGCCAATTCGGTTTATTTCTCCGGCATTACCTCGCTGATTACCCTACAGTTATCTATTTATTTTGTGATTTTCTCACATTTAGAGTGTCGTTAACCAGTTTCATCAAGTTAAGCAGTTGCCACAGCGCATTAAGTACCTTATCAAATATGTAATTTTTACTTTGTTTTTTTAATGTTAGGAGAACGGAACAAGAGTTTGAAAAAAGGGGACGGTAAATTCAGGCATTCCACCGCAAAGAAGTAAGTGGTGAGAAGGGGGATATACACAGGTTCAATATAAACTGTCCGTTTAACAAAGTTGGCGGACGTTGTCACTGACAAACTAACTGCTGAATTATTTGAATTACTGATTTATTTGCAAACTAGCTAGCTCCATAACCTACAGGCTAAACGGTTGAAAGAGTGACTGTCGCTAGCGGACTTACCTCACTGACTAACTGACTCACTAACTTCCTTACTTACTGATTAACCAGCTGATGGACTGACTGACTGAATTACTGACAAAAATGACTGAGCAACTGATAAACCAACAAACTGACTACTTGGCCGACTGACTGAACGAATGCTGAACAATCGCCAGAACAATTGTGTGCCCAACCTAGCAGCCAACCAAAAGATTGATTGATAGTTTATTTTATTGACTGATTGACCGACTGATTAAATGACAGAACGGGGCTTTTTACATAAATAATTCTTTTGCAAGATTATAGCGATTGAGCGTTCCTTTTCTTTTCCTTGTTTTACTTTTGTTTTGTTTTGTTTTGTTTGTTTGTTTTTTTAACAGAAAAAGGGAAAAATCAAGATCCATGCGTCAAAAGTCACCTTCGGCTACCGAAGCTGTCGATGAAGAACACACTTTTGAAGAGGACACAAAACTGTAGGCAGTTAAATTCGAGGAAATTATTATAAATTCTAAGCAATCTAACGAGAAGAAATAGCAATTAGAAATCTCGTCATTGTTTTTTATTAAGCGTATGAGATACAAGATAGAAAAAAACAGTTTTGTTAATTTTGCGTCTATTTAGAGGAAAACGAGGACTTAGTTATATTGAACCAATCTGTGTACGTAACTTAGTTGAATCAAATTTCACTCGATCTTTGGCTGTCTTTAAAAATATCCCTAATAAAACGATTTTTTTTCTAACGATAAGTTATAAGTTTTCAGATTTAGAAAATTTAATTGAGTTAGTGTTTCATATCCATGACTGATATGGTCTCCATGGCCACTTCACATATCAGTGACATCATCTTATGGATCGTGTCTACAGTCACAAGAAGCTTCAGCTTTCCCTCAGCTAAACAAAAACACCCATGCGGTTGATTGGGATCCTTTAAGACACCTGCTATGAGGAGTCTTTTGAGGACAAATTAAGACAGCTGGAGATGGGAAGCGCATTAAAAGTAGAATTAAGTAATTGAATTCTGTTAATTGGCTTACAACGATAGGATGCAATACCAATAATTGTTATGGGAAGTCATTATCAAATATTAACTTCTAGAGTGCCCTTTCACGGTGACTTGGAGGTTATGTAACTATGATGCCATTCTACCAGAATTTTAGTGTTTTAGTTTGGCGGAATGTTCTAAAATACGTTTCAAGAATTCAGTAATCTAGGAGTAATTATGCGTTTCAAGCTACACTGAGAGAGAGAGCCACTATGATGTACATCAAAGATTGTGCATTTAAAAGATATTGGGTAAAAACAGTAAGTTTGTTTCAGTGGAGAACTAAGGAACAGTCTGTAGTGGTTTGTAGAAGATAATCACGGTATCGCCTAAAGGAGTTGCTTCTTAGTAAGCATTTTTGCGCATTGTTTAACAACGTAGTTCGGTTTGTAGCAGTGTAGGACTCTTTCTGTCTGTTAGAAAATACCGTGACAAAAGATTCCAAAGTGGTTTTCAAGAGTTTTGATTTGATGCTTGCTCATTTTTCCTGCTTGATTATGTGCTTCATTATTAGAACAATACCAGGTTTTTCTTCATATTTTCTGCAGAGTTCAGAAAATGCATGCTTTCTGACTCATTGGATTATATAACATGTTGACCCTCATTAAAAACAAAAACAAAAATAATAACCTATGTGCTTATATGAGATAAGAAAACTTTAATTAGTGAAGTTTTAGCAAATTGATCCATTGGCATATCAAAGAAGGTGCAAGTTATAATAGCACCATTCAGCTCATAGAGGTTGATTAAAAATTTTCGTTCTTAGTAATTAGATAATAATATAAATGCTGTATTCAATTGGATTATTACTGTCATTATTATGATAAAATAAAAATAACGAGAGGGATCAATAACACCTTGGCTATTTGAAGTTGTGTTTATTTTGTATACTTGGATATTTGATAGCGAGTGTTTACAAACAGAAAATCAGTATTCAACAACGATGAAGTTATTTCTATTTCAGAAGGATAGCGCTTGGAGCTAATACAGTATAGTATTAACTCGGCTTTGAACTTTGGCTATCGTCTGACAAGAGTTGAATAAGAAGGCTAATTTACGTTATTATAACGTGATCCTCAAAGACAAAAGTAAATGGGCAGTCCGAGTTTTGAAGGTTTTCATGTACGAAAACAAGAATCAAACACATTTAACACTCGTATAGTATGTATAGTTTCGTGTTCAAATAAAAAAATAACAGAACAAAACAAAACAGGAAAGATGAAAAACATAGCCAAATTAGCATAAATATAAAAATTCATACTAATTACGATGGTGTCAGAGCGACTGCGATCATGCTTAGGTCCCTCATTGCGATCTCCGCTCATCGCAAGGGAGAAAGGCTCAGAAGTTACATCGGCCGCCCTTTGAGTGAAAAACGAAGAGCTTGCTCTCAAACCCTTTCCAATTTTTAAAGGAAATTTTGTATTCTAGTACCAAAAATGTATCATTGTGCGTGACTAGATTTTTTCGAAAATGGCCGTACGAAGAATATCAATTAATCTTTCTTAAGCATTTCAACTAGCTACGAAGCTTACCAAGAATCTCGATTTTAAAAGTTCAATCACGTTTAAGCAAGTTTGTTTTCTTTTGCTTTTTTATTTTTGCTGGTAGCGTTCTCAAAACAAAGAAACTGTGTTTCAGATGTAGGTAGAAAACACTGCAAGAAAAAAATTAAAAGTCTATTGTAATTGATAAAAGCATGGTGAAGCTTTGCGATGTAAAATTTTACTTACGAAAATATGACGGATTTCATATTAAGAGCGATTGTCTGTAAAAATCAGACAAATTCTAAATTTCGCGGCAAGGGTGAAAGATTCGATTTCTTTCTTATTTTAATATTAGATAGGCTAGACTATAACTAAAATCACTGGATACTTTTTTTGGAAAAATATCTTTTTATTTCAGAGAAAAATGCAAATAACAAAATTCCGTTAAAATCGTCATTTTTAGCAGCAAATTATTGCACAAGTTTGAGAGCTTCGCATTCAAACACGAATCACAATCTCGTCTTTTTAACTCTCAAATCTTCTTTTTCAACCTCATAAGATCTCGCAAAAAGATTTTTGTAAACACTGCGTTCCTCTTTGCGTGTAAAATAATTTAATTTCGAAGGCATACATTTCTCTTCAGTAAAAGTACTTTGTAAGTAAAGTTAATTTCTAGCATGTGCTAAACCTTCAAATGGATTAAGCTTTGGGCGGTAGAATTACGAAAAGATGTTCTCATTATTTCTGTAAAAATTTCTTTGGGTAAATGATTGAGAGCGATACGAAAGCTTTTCAAAGTCCGTTGAAATGCAGTTATTTTACCTTTCGCGGTCAACATTCCAGTCGCGAGTCACACACATACTTTAATATGATTCAACCCATATGAGGCCGGAAAATGTTCATGGGTACACATTTCCAAATGCTCTAACCTAATTTGCAGTAGAAGAAAGATCCAAAGACCATTTTACTGTGGTTATCTTGTCGCTCGTCGTATTTATAACGTCCGTTGAAACTACCTCTCAATTTGCGAACTGTCACCAACCTTCGTTGTAAAACGTTTGACATCTTTCTGCACTGTGGCATCTTATCCAGCGGTTCAGTTGACTGTGAGTGTTGCTCGGTTTGTGGTGCAGTTGATCTGATTGATGCTTTTGAAAGTGGCGCTACACATATGTTGCAGTCTACGAAGTTTTGTATACGGAGAGTCGTCATGCAATGCAAATCATATAATGGAAAGTTACTTTTTAGGGGGTAGCGGAAGGGGAAAGTAAAAAGACGTCACTCTGACCTGCTGCTAAGTTTTTTTTGTTGTTGTGAACATCGAAATCTCTTACATGTAAGTTGCGGAGATCGGGCCTTTAGCTGATACTCATTAAAAGCTAAATTTAGTACCTGCTAAAAATAGTAAGCCTAAGTAAACAAAACCTGGTTTAAATGGTTAAGAATATATGAAAGTCATATATTTGAACTGCGGATAAAGACGCGAATGAAAGTGATCCTCGCATTAATGTGATGGTCATGAAGTTGGTTCTAAATAAACCCGTGAAGTGATGAATAAATGGTTAAGAATATATGAAAGTCATATATATTTGAACTGCGGATAAAGACGTGAATGAAAGTGATCCTCGCAGTAATGTGCACTACTTAGGCAATAGTGAAAATAAGGCCTGAAAAAAATTCAGGCCTGTACGGGATTTGAACCCATGACCTCTGCGATACCAGTGCAGCGCTCTACCAACTGAGCTAACAAGCCAACTTTCATTCACGTCTTTATCCGCAGTTTAAATGTATGACTTTCAACGGAAGGTTGTCGTTCGTTCAAGTCGCTTACTGGCGGAGTTTGTGGTTACAACACTAGAGATCGAATGCGTGAAACGGAAATTGATCCTTTACTTTCATGCACCAAAAATATCGCAAGTCATGAATCGGCTTTCAAATTTACCGGTCCTGAAAATGAGATCGACCTTATTTTGACCGAGCGCACATATGTCGGCCCCTCTGTAGTTTAAGGTTTTAAACGGTAGTTGGGTCTGTTAACAGTAGGGAGTTTAAGATACGGTCACTACGGACTACGTCTGGGCGTGAGAATCCAAGCCACGCGTGGACTGGGCCGACTACGCTAAAAGGGCGCGAAAATTGGAGTGTTGTTTGACGTTAAGATCGTGACAACGACTACGGACTACGGCTGCACTTGGAAAAAAAAATGTCCTTCGAAGATGCTAGAAACACCCTTTTAATCGCTTATGCGGATGGTTTTCTGGATGATGAAGAGTTTATTGTTCTTTACGATTATTACCAACCCGTTAATCCTTCATTTCCGTACTGGAATTTTGATCCATTGTGTTTGGATGTGTTCGACTCTTGCGAGTGCGAAGCTCACTTCAGGGTGGCCAAGGATGATATTCCGATGTTATTGAACGCATTGCGGATTCCGGCGAGTTTCAAGTGCCCACAGGGAACAGTTTGCAGTGGCTTAGAAGGACTTTGTTTACTGCTAAAACGACTAGCATACCCATGCCGCTATTTCGATTTAATTTCAACTTTTGGACGTCCGGTGCCAGAGCTGTGCATGATCGCTAACACTGTACTTGATTGGGTTTTTAATGAACATGGGTTTCGTTTAACCTCTTGGAATCAGCCATTTCTTACCCCTGCTTGCCTTCAAGAATACGCCTGTGCTATAGCAAGACAAGGAAGTCCACTTACCAATTGTTTTGGTTTCATTGACGGCACGGTTCGCCCCATATGTCGCCCTGGAGGAAAACAGCGCGTTGTATACAACGGGCACAAGCGTGTTCATGCGCTAAAATTTCAATCCGTAGTAGTGCCAAATGGTTTGGTAGCAAATCTTTATGGTCCGGTGGAGGGTGCACGCCACGATGCAGGGATGCTTAAAGACTCTGGCCTGCTGCAAACGCTGGAAAGAGAAGCTTACAATCCAAGGGGGGACGTCCTATGTCTCTATGGAGACCCAGCTTACCCTCTTCGTCCTCATTTAATGGCCCCTTACCGAATAGGGGAGGTTCCAGTATTTACAGCCGATATGGAAGCATTTAATTCAGCAATGAGTTCTGCTAGAGCTTCGGTGGAATGGCTATTTGGCGATATCTCCAACTTGTTCAAGTTCTTAGATTTCAAGAAAAACTTAAAGTTAGGATTAAGCGCAGTTGGAAAGCAGTATATAGTGTCCGCACTGTTTAGAAATATTCTCACTTGCCTTTATGGTAACACAACATCAACACATTTTCAACTTGATCCACCAACTGTTCAAGACTATTTGGCCTAATGGCATCACAGTATATCAAGTAGAGATGTCTTAGCCCGATGCCAAGTTACAAAATATATTTGGTTGTTCTAGCAGCTAATCCAGGATTTCAGGTTTTATTTTTTCATTCAAGATTACTGCTAGTGTCTGGTGAGTCTTCTGTCCGTGAAAATGAAATTTAAAAAGAGAAAGCAGCAAGGCTTAAAAAAAGAATAAAACAAATGTTCACTTAAATCCAGGACAAAGCGACCTTTTCGTATAACCCATTAAGTTCTTATGAAGTACTAATCAGATTTTAAAACATTGGTCATTGAGTTGTCTTTGTTTGCCGGGTGTTGGGTCAAGGAGAGGGTCTGAACCAGGAAGTAAGGGCACAGAAAACTCTGATTGACAATAAGTTTATGTTTTTGTAATGGAATGAATTTGTTAAACCTTAAACTTAAGTATGCAGTTGCCATGGTAATCATCTACGGTATGTGCAACAACTTTACTATGAACTAATACAGTGACTATTCACTGTTAACTTAATTCCTGTATGAAAAAGATAATGGATCCAAACCGTCAAAGAAATAAAAATTTCATGACCATTTTGGTAAAAAATATTAAATTCCTGTATTATGGAAAACATGAACAATAAACAAGTTATCCTTTTTCTTGTTTCTACTCACAATAACTCACCAAACAAAGTTCACCATGCATGCTTATGTATTTTTGGGGAATTTTCGGATAACTAATAGAAAAATGCAACAGTTTGTTAAAGGTTCTGTGAAACAAACAACAACGTATTAGAGTCTCCAAAAAATGCAAAATGCCCCTTTAAATTGAATGTATGGGATGGCAAAACAGCCAAGCTCTCAAACAACAAAACTCTTAAATGTTATCACTTTGTAAGTTTCTGTACTAGAGCAAGAACAAGGTTTTGTGTGTTCATTTGACTTTGCATCATTTGCTTCATCTGCTCTTGTTGCACTTTGAATTGTTCTGTTTGCTGCTCAGCCTGAAGTTGCAGCTGCTGTCTTTGAAGTTCCAGCTCTTCTTTTCTGAGGTCTGTTTCCTTAGCTGTTTTCTCTGCTAAATACTGGAAAGGATCAGAACTAGCTCTTCTTTTTCTTCCTCTTCTCTTTACAGTCTTCTTCTCTGTGGCACTTTGGTCCCCAGAATTAGAGGCTTCACCACTTGCTCCAGCCTTTGCCCACGTGGTCATGGCTTTATCTCTACATGCAAGTGCATCCTTCCTCTTCTGGTCATCTTTTTTGCTGTTTGCATTTCCTACACGAAGTGTTGTTGACTCCATGGCCGCAACTATTTCCTCAAGCAATGTTTCGTTTTCTGTTGGTGGATCAGGGTTGATCCCACTTGCTTTTTCTTCTTTGTTTTTCTTGTTCTTGTAGTCTTTTAACAGCTTGTTAAATTGTTCCCTCACACTTCGCTGATCCCGAGGCATGTCTCTTAAAGGACTGAAGCAGTTTGGTTTTTCGGCTACTTCTGTCCATTTTTGGCCAGCTTCCTTGCTGCCCACTTTGTACAGAAATGGCTCCGAGGAGTATAATTCCCGAAGGAGCAGAGTATTTTTTGCTTCATTCCAACGAAACGGCCCACTAAAAAGGAACACATTTTATAAAATTAATACGTAGCATCAAAGTATTTTCTTAGTACAAAATTGCATCCTGCCAATCACGTTTTATCACCTGTTGATCAATAACACCATAAAAAGCTGTCCTTAGGCTGCTGTCTCCAGTCAGTAAATTATTTTATTTGGGAAACAAGGTTAAATTAAAAAAAAACATTAATTTTAAATCCAAAGTAAACATAAGACTCCCAATTTGGTCATTGTATCAGATTTTGATTCACCATAGTTCTCCATTAACTTCCCTTCCCAAGCTTCAACTCTCCTTCTGCATATCAATTTTAGGACACAAAACCAGTATATAAATTAATGTATGAGCATTTGAAAAACGATTTATACAAATGCCATTTTCAGACATGTGAGCTTACTTTGTTCGAACAGAGACGGCTGACTCGCCACTGGAGCACACACTAAAGAGACAAACAAATACCCAGTCAGTGACAATGAAGTTTCCGTTTATATAAAACAGGGTTCGTACTCTTTTGAGCCCTTCAAATTCCATGACTTTCCATTACTTTTTCCATGACCTTTTCCAGTCTTCCATGACTTTGGTTATAGCTGTCACTTAAGAAAATTTTCAAAACTATCCTTGTTTTTATTTAGGGTATTTACCTTACTCAGTGCAACAGATAACACTTTAGTGTCCACCATATGTGCCATTTCTAAAAGCCGTTTAATTACGTCTTTTTGTCCTTATTTTGGACTGTGCACGAACTAGTCTAGCAAACATAACCAATTTTCCATGACTTTCAATGACCGACAATTAAATTCCATGACTTTCAAGGCCTGGAAAATGAATTCTTAAATTTCATGACTTTCCAGGTTTTCCATGACCTGTACGAACCCTGTAAAAGCTTTTACAATCTATTTTGATTTGGAAAAAGTACATACTTCCAACAAAGTTCGCAGTTCACCTTTGAAAAGTAGAAAAAGAAAGTGAATTACCTGCTTTCATCTCCTGTTGACATCCTAATCTGCTTGTAAACACAACAGAATTCAAAGGGCGTCAGTAATCAGAACCAGAAACAGAAAAAAAATGCGATTTTTATTTCTTTTTCGCTCAAGTTTAATTGCCTAAAGACTGTTCAACATAAAAGTAGCGTTTAGAAAACAAAACTGGTCAAAAATCGGCAAAAAAATACTTACGTAGTCCTCACTACGCGAATCTCCTCGACTACTCCCCGTAGCCTGCAACCACACGACGGACTGCGAAACCCACGTGCTATCGAGCATGCGCAGTAAATCTCGAACCAGGTCCTCGCCGTGTATTACCGTAGTCCGTAGTCCGTAGTGACCGTATCTTAAACTCCCTAGTGGTTAATAGTACAACTCCCTTACGCAAGCCCCACCCATTGGCCACGGAACATAGCACCCCAGCCTCACAAAAGCCACACATCCCCACCACTGCGTTTTGTAGCATGGTGTTGTAAAAATGTACAAAAGGTTCTCTTTCATGCTATATTAGGGTATTCTTTGCAATTTTAGTGGAAAGAAAAACACCCCTAATAAGTACGACAGGCACAGAGCGCCAAAAAAACAAGAATAATTCCCTGCAATAAATAAATGTATTTTACTGTTTGTCACCAGACAAAGATGACACTATTACAAAAAATGTTTACAGAATAAAATATTTTGTAGGTTCCAAGAGTTCAATTCTGATAGTGCTTAATTATATGGAGTTTTGCCCTTCACCTAACCCCTAAAGTTCCTTTGTCACCGGTATTGCGTGACAACCCAAATACTCAAACGGCGTACATGTTTGTAGTCAACTCGGTTTAGCTTTGAATTAGACTGTCAGATGTAATCTTTTACTGCATTGTAAACTGAGCAATACTCGCGGTCAACTGAACCGTTGGACAAGAAGCCACAGTGAAGAAAGATATCGAACGTTTGACAACAAGATGGTGTTCGACAGGGTTGGTGGTTTCATCGGACGTTATCATTTATACAGACCTAAATACGACGAACGACAAGAAAATCACACTCATGAAATGGTCTCTGGATCGGTCTCCTGCGGCAAATGAGGTTAGAGCATTTGGAAATATCTTTCTATGTACATTTTTCAGCCTCGTATGGGTTGAAACATATTAAAATATGTGTGACTCGCGATTGGAATGTTGACCACAAAAGGTCAAATAACTGCATTTTAACGGACTTTGAAAAGCTTTTGTATCGCTCTCAATCATTTGCCCAAACAAATTTTTACAGTTATATTGAGAACATCTTTTCGAAATTCAACCACCAAAAGCTGAATCCATTAAAAGGTTTAGCACATGGTGAAAATTAATTTTATTCACGAAGTATTTTTATTGAAGAGAAATGCATGCTTTCGAAATTAAATTATTTTAAGCGCAAAGAAGAGCGCAATGTTTACAAAAATCATTTTGTGAGGTCTTATGAGATCGAAAAAGAAGATTTGAGAACGCGTCGTGTGCGCGCGCTGTTGTCTCGCATTTCGCCAAGTTAACTGTTGTTTCTTTTAAAAAACGTATAACCGATGTTTAGTTTCTTTCTAAAAGTTTGTAATTGTTTTGATTGGTGGGTAACGGGACTGCATGTCGTCCAATTATGTCTGTAATCATACTCGTTAGTAACACATCGCTTCGCGGTCGTCCGATTTTGTTAATCACTCGTATGATTACAGACCGAATTGGACTCCACTCGGTCCTATTACTAGTATTAATCAGGACCGTCAAAATTTCCTTGAATGTGATTGCTGGATGAATTGCCCTTTTTTAACTAATTTTTTGCAAAGAATCCGATTTCATTTTCCAGCAAGTGACCAAATTGGACAAGAAATAAAATTAAAAATTCAACCTTTACAGAGTAACACTGAAGGCAGCCATTTTAATCTCCACAGATTTCTAAGTGAAAGCTGTGGTATAATGTGGATGCGAAAAGGATACTGAAAGGAAAAAAAGTAAATTGCAAAATTAAAAATACATTTTGTATTCTCTTCCATAACAGAAAATCTCTCCCTGTTTATAAATTGTCCTACTAAAGATCCTGAAAATCGTCACGACGGGTGTTTGCTTTAATTAACTTTGACTTCTATAAAACTCAGGAAAATGAAGAGATCCAATCAATCGGATTGTGGTTTTGGTATAAGTACCGTAATGTCTCACAATGACAAGCAGTCAACGGCTTTCTATGAGGTTCTTTTACGGACAAAATATCGAACATGGATACATTAATGTTTTGTTTAATTATGTTATTGTTATGAGTTAAAGTCTTAAAATAAATCAATTTCATCCGGAATACATCGATTTTGGATGTCATACATCGATATTGTGCAGCATACATCGCTTTCCTGGCTCATTCACGCGTGACCTTACCTAACTAAAAGATGTTCAATAAAACTAAAAGATGAGGAAGCGGAAATAGAAATGACCGGAAGTCAGATTAAACAAGAAGCCCCGGAAACGAACCCTTCCAAAATGGCGGAAATAGAGGCAGATGATCAGTGATGTTTGAGAAGCACTATGCAAGGTGCACGGATTTGGCTGCCCAACATCGAAGGATTTTTTACGCCTTTGGGTAGGCTACTGGAAAGTGCAGAAGGGCAAAGGAACACTGCGTCCTACGACTCGGCTGATTTTTTTTGTCGTCGTTTACGAGAAAACGAAAGAACTCTTGTCACTTTGACTCTAAGAATAGAAGAAGCCTTCCCAAACGAAGTTGAGGTGATCTCTGATCTAAACGAACTTGTTTTTCTTATGAACGAACTTTCAAGGGACTTTGACATAATTTTCGAGGACTCGGAACGTTCCACGTTTACTGCACCATCGTCCATAAACGATCGTCTTTCAACTGTGGCAAGGAACGGTTTAGTTGGCAGACCAAGGCTACAGATCTTACAGCAAGAGCTGCAAACTCTGCACAATGACCCCGGTTTTCGTTGGGCTGATATCAGAAGAATTATTGAATGAGAGTATTGGTTTTGGCAAGATATAGACATGAAAGGATGATCCTTCCTTATCTTACTTTCAGTTAACAGTTGTGTTATTCTTGGGCCCACTAACCATTTTTATTCATAATTTTTCATATGACATAAAAAAACACATAGAATCATAACCACTAAGAGATTGAATAAGGGAGGGTGTAACTTGAGGTTTTAAGGAAAAAAATCTTTGAAATTGTTACAATTATCCATGACTTTACATATGTTTATGGTAATGTTTTGCTCCTTTATTGCTAGAAATTTCTACTGCTCAAATTAATACAAAATCTCTGTTAGTTTCCTAAGCAGTGGCCAAGGGAAATATGCCAGTGGACCCTTCACATAAAATAATAAAATTTTCAAATCCGTTTAGGTTACTTAGGAAATGTTCCACGTTCAAAGTTCCAGTTTCAAGTTACTCAGCATATTAACTGTTTCGTTAACAGCATGATAAACTCAACACCAACAAAAAGAGCTTACAAGAGCTCATTTACAAGGGTATAAAATTCTCTGCAATAGCCATTATGCATGCAATATTGTTTTGCAATATTGTTTTGAGTGATTGCAAATCAAGGCTAGATCTCAGGTTTAAAGTGTTTATACTATGAAGCATCTAGTACATTATGCCACCATAACATCATGTATTTTTTTCCCAGCTATTCAAAGTTTTACACCCCTTTGTATTAGTAAGGCTGTTAGATTTGAGATTATAACTGATTATTGTTACTGTTTCCCATTTACATTGTCATTAGTAATTTAATTCTTGGCATACTGACATGTATAGCAGTAACTAATTTATACTAACTGTATTAAGAGTTCATTCCAAGTACATGAAGTTAATACAGTAAATCATGAACAGCAGTTTAAATAAAAAGAAGCAATCTGCAATACCACTTGGTAAGCTATGATTCCATCATGATCACTAGTTTGGAAGACTGCATCTTTAGCTTCTTGCAGTGACAATTCTTGATTATGTGTCAGAGTAGGAATTGTGTCAGGTACCGAAACTGCATAGTCACTCTGCATGTCAGGTGCAGGCCCTTCTTCACCAATACCATAATGATTGAATAAATTGACAGCCTTGCTGGCAGTCACATCTGTCACAGCCTTATACCCAGAATTTCTGGAATGTAGCATTCCTTGTATCCAGAGCTGATTGGGAGAGAAATTGCATTGTGTGCTTACAGGAGGATTATTCCACCAACTGATAAATTGGTCAATGGTATTATTTATCAGTGTAATGTAAACTAGATGAAAACAAAACAGATGCACCTCATCTGCTGGATCTAAAATCCCACTGTGTTCAAGAAAGAGGAAAATGTTCAAAAAGTGGTTCACAATAACCCAGTTGACATCACACCAGAGATGCTCTATTCTCTGGTTATGAACAGATTTTCCAGTGATGTGGCTGCGTCTATTTAAACCTCTTTCTTGCAGCATGAAGCGAGCAACTTCTATGTTTTCCATTCCAAGATAACTGTGAACTCTTGATGGTAAATTGTAGTGCTCAACAGCTGACTGAAAATACTGCAGTACATTTTAAGCCCTGTTGTTGGTTGATGCCTGAAGGAACACTATCATTCTTGAAATACCATCTAAACCACCATGAATGACAATTTTATATGGCTGGATTAGTTTGTGGTTGCCACCAACGCGCCTGTTGGACACCATGAAGACATTTGTTCCACTACACTATCACATATAAGTTAGGTTAAATATGGTATGTAAAAAAAGTTAAATCTGCCTATCTGAGTAATAGTGGTAATAATTATAATGACAACAACAAAAATAATAATCATAACAACAACAAGAGGCATTTTGTGATCACCCATGAGTAACAGGCATGATAGGCAAGAATTTTGAGCATGATATCAGGGGAAGGTGGGGGCTGGAAAACTGGATTAGGGTGATTAGTGAGGGGGCTAAGTAGAATTGGGGGAAGTATCTCAAATCATGAGTTGAATTGGCATTAATACTCATGCATCAAAATTACAGCCTGACCTCCCTTGTATTACAGATTTAAAACCAGTGTTGCCCCTGTGTGGAGGGAACTCCCATATAAAAAGGAAAGGAGTGCTTTTCGCAAATTTTGAAAAGAACCCTTAAAAGGTACTAAGATCCTGTTTATGGGCTAGCTTAATATGCTTTTCAGCTCTAAGAGGAAACAATTCTGAAACAACACAGTTAACCCTAGCTGACATTTTTTTCTGTTCAAGACCCTACCTAAGAGATAGCACAAAAGCTCCTGCTGTGGACCTTTTAGAACAGACCACCATAAGAGGTACCAAACCTGCATTTTTAAACCCTAAAAAGTATAACAAGCATCCCTGTCCTTTTTATACAGGAGTCCCCCCAGGGAGGTGTTGCCCTTAGAGAAATAACGAACTATTTTGAAAAGAGGGGTGGTGGGCGCTAATGGAGTAGGGGGGCCTGTTAAAAATGGAGACCCCTCTGAACAGAGACTCGTTAGAAAGAAGGTAGTGTTAACTAAATAGCGCTTCAAAGAATTCGTTTACTTTACCATAACGCATTGGGGCATGGCACACTGTTCACTCTACGAATTATCTGTTGCGCTGCTCTTAAAGTGCGAAGAACCGGATCCACTCTTCGAATAGAATCCTGAATACGATGGCACTGGATTCGGAAGCCCCTTAAGCCCCCTTCAACCAGACGTTGACCAGCGCCTGGTGTCACTTCAAGAATTTCCCTCACATATTCGTCAAGGTCATCGTTGGAGACATCACTAAAATTCTCTCCCACACCAACTGGCAACCCAAATTCATGTCTTCGACGGCGCAAAGTTCTCCCGGAGATTCCAAGAACTCTTCTGATATCAGCCCAACGAAAATCGGCGTCATTGTGCAGAGTTTGCAGCTCTTGCTGTAAGATCTGTAGCCTTGGTCTGCCAACTAAACCGTTCCTTGCAACAGTTGAAAGACGATCGTTAAGGGACGATGGTACAGTAAACGTAGAAAGTTGCGAGTCCTCGAAAATTCTGTCAAAGTTCCTTGAAAGTTCGCTCATAAGAAAAACAAGTTCGTTTAGATCAGAGATCACCTCAACTTCGTTTGGGAAGGCTTCTTCTATTCCTAGGGTCAGCATTAGATTCCATCCACCAAAACCACCTTGGTCGAGAGGGACTGAGATGGAATGATGGACAACTCATGACTTGTTATACTAAATTAAAATTACGAAGCTACGACAACATGCCGACTTATCCCGATGACCTAAGTGTATTATTTGTTTGGGAAATTGCGTCAAAACTTTTTACTCAAGAAATGGTAAGTATTAATTTATTGTTCGATTGTAGTATCATAAAACATTTTACGCAATTTTATGCAGATATTTTACGTATTTAAAAGGTGCCCAGATGTTACGTAGTTTTGCTGGATGTCATTAGGGAACATCCACCAAAACTTTGACCAAAACCATCAACAATATATTTTTTAAATTTTATCTATAGCCACTGTTAGATGTTCAGGGAGACAAAAGATTTATACCACTAATTAGCAGTTAGTGCTCTGGCTAATTATTTTTTATGGTGCACAATTGCTGACCGACCAAACGTTCATAATGATTATCATAACTCATAACACATAGAATAAAGTGGTTTTGGTGGATGTTTCTCTCCATCCACCAAAACCACCATAGCAATTTCTGTTACTTCCTTACAGAAGACTGATGTGACCTGCTATTTGGAGTACATAACCACAATCTATTTCTTTGTATGTAGAGATATTTTGCAAAGTTCTTGAGTCAGCACCTTTTATTATTGAAACCATAATCATAATCATGGTGCACAATATAGAATACAAAAGGTTCTGGTGTGGTAATCATGTAATCTTGAAACAGGAGAGTTTTTAACTGACTTAAACTGATTTAAACAGACATTTGCAACAAAATTCCAGGTCCAGAAATTTCTTCCACTATTTCCGCTAAAATCATAACCTTTAAGTACAACAAATCAGCACATTAGTAATTGTTATCAGGGGTCTGAAAATCCTATTTCAAGTAACCTTTAATTTCACATGGATGAATAAGTATACGCTCAAGATGCAGAATGTCTTACATTTTACAAACTATTTCACTTTTTATGGATAGACAGTGAAAGGCCTTTGCCACATTGGTGAATCAAACCATGTGATAATTGTTTGTTTTTGCTCACAATATCCAGAAAAATGGAGGGGATAAATTTAAATAGCCAATTCTATTAATGGTTAAAATTAAATAACATTGGAAGATCAAATTAACTTTGTACTGTTTAAAATTCAGTTTTGGTTTCTTGCTTATCCCAGCCTCTTAATATTCAAAAGCATTCCACAAAGGATTAAACTTGAAGCTAAAGCAAAGTTTAAGTTGAGCCATAGCTGATCTAAATACTGAGCACTTTGTATTGTAACCCATTTAGCAGTAAAGTTTATCTATATGTCTGCCAGCTTGTCACAAGTCTTACCCCTCTCCTTCAAAAGTCTCTATAAATAAATTTTTCTTTGTGGTCCCTAATTGATGATGAGTATATTACAGCTCCTCAGTTTTCCTCTCTCAAGACAAGGTTACTCTAAATTTAACAAAGTAATGGACTTGATAAACTCAAACTATAACTCAGCTGGCTGCTACTTGCAACCTTAATTTCTAGATATCAGTATACGATAATCAATATGTTATAAATAAGAACCCTAATGCTTAATTTTGCAGTGATCACCTTCCTCCTTTTCATTTGCAGACCAGACTAGAACCTCTATAGGTGTGTTTGCTTGTTTTGAGTGGGGATGGAAGAAAAGGAGTCATGCTGCATATCTGATTTATTAAATCGCATTTGTTCTGTTTATACATGAGTAGAACTACCTTGTTCTCTGAAAAAAATAAAATTTCTCGCATTTTTATCTGTGCTTTGCAGTCAAACTTCCTTGTGTCTTGGAAAAGAAATCTTATTTTCTTGAAAACAAAATCTTTGTTTCCAGCCTTCTGTAATAGGTAAATATAATAGTGTAAGATGAGTGACAGTGTACTTCTCAAGTTATTTTTTGAAATGTGACAAAACGGAAGTGTCATAGCGTGATAAGGAGCAAACATATGATTGCTTGATAGAAAGCAAAAAATGCAGAATTGCATATATTTTCTCCTTTGTCAGCAGCATATGTTAGTGAAAAGTTCTTATAATTGTTAACTTCTAAACCATCTTCAATTTAGCCAAGATTGAACTGTTATCACGTTTGTCATAAAAGTATTCTGAGATCAATGTCATATGACCCATTCAAGTATTTGACCTTTCGAATTAGCAAGCCATAGTTGACAGAAACACAAAGGTTGAGGATAAAAAGAAATTATTATATGTAGTACTTCTTCTGCATCTTTTCGTTTCCTTTTCTCTCTTTCCTTCCCAACTTTCCTTCCCAAAATTAGGAAAGGCACACCAGTAAAAAACGAATTTTTGCTTCTTAAATATCTCATGCATCTTCCCCCAGTATTTTGTGACTTCTGTCCGAGGAAGGAGGTGTAAGCATTAAATTAACCCGAATGATTCCACAATTGTGGTATCATCCAAGCCATGCCAGAGGACTTGAACTAGATAAACTAGTGAGAATGCACAATAGCGATAGCAAAGCTTTGTAATGCTAAAAAGCTATATCAATATATATATATGTGTTCCCGAAACCTTTGACAGCTTTAAAGAAAGAAAACTTCGTCAATCCTGTTTCAAATTCCGCAATAAGTTTATGCGCCTCATCAACAGAATTTACGTATCCTAAATTATCTGCATGTCTACCATCAGTGGTTCGCGACTTAAAATTCTCGCTAAGTTGTTTCTGTTTGTTCCTCAAGAATCATGGAATTTACAGCTTTCGATGTTCGGCTACATCACTTGCGGATTTCCGAGAATCTTCGGTTATGTATTGTAAGTCATTAAATATTCCATCTCAGTCCCTCTCGACCGAGGTGGTTTTGGTGGATGGAATCTAATGCTGACCCAGATAACAATAGTCTGAGCATTACGCATAGAATGTATCATGAATCCGCTAGTTTCAATGGGAATAATCTGAAGGCTCGAAGAACCAGTTTGTATCAGGGGCTTGGGACATAAGCCGAAGTTACACGGCGCGAATTTTGAAAAGACAACTGTGCGAATGTCTCGTCGACCGCAGATAGCGCTTTGAGCGGCCGAACGATAAGTTAGTGCCAATTAATATCAAAATGAGCTCAATTATGGGAATGAGAGTCAACAAGACGCAATATCTTCTAATTTATTGACACAAAAAAAAAAACACTTAAAGTGTGTCTTCTATGCAGACCGTTTCACTCATGGTGGGAACGTTGGTCGCCATATTGGATGATCTTTGCATTTGAGCTGAAACAAAGGGGAGGAGCCAACCTATTTATAACGCGCCTTCGTGTTAAAATTCACCTTTCACAAAGCCTTTCCCTACCGCAAGTAATCATCAGGAAAAAATAATCAATTCGGACTTTTTTCCATAAAATGAATGTTCAAAATGAACATTCCCACCTCCCCCCTCCCACTTAGAGAACACACTGTTAGGTCAAAAAGAGATATTTTGTTTATTAAACAACTTGAATCATCTACAAACAGTATCATGTCAAAACTAAGGTTCTCTTCTTTGCGCAAGTTTAGGCTGTGTATTTTTAAAAAAAAAATTAATTTCTTTGGAGCTGCCGATGTAAATTTAAAGAAAGGCACCATTCTCGCAGGCGAGCTGCAATTTTAAACCAAATCCTATGACTCTTCCCTTCCCGGCCACTTAAGCGATAAATGATGACCGGTAACTAAGGTCTCAAGAGATTTGGCCGAAATTACAAGGGTCTCCCACAATAGAAGAGGAGTCTGGAAAGAAGTCAAGAGTTAATTTCTATTCCTACAGATCTACTTTGCAAACTCTGTAAGTCTTTAAACTTCATGAGATGGTTAATTTGCTTTATTGTTTTTCTTAATATCGTTTACGTAGGTATTTACATGACAATCAGATAGCAGAGCTACCACGTGGAGTCTTCAGCTACAACACCAAGTTGATTCGACTGTAAGTAAACAACATTTATTGCTTATTTGAAGAGACTTATTTTTAAGAAGCTTATACAGACCCAGTCACGCGTGTAAACTATAGCAATTTGTAATGTTGGGACTCTAATCCAATATCTCAGCTCACGTACATACTAAATCTTGGTTTCAAATTTTAATTGCCCTTAAACCCATGCGTTGCAGAGGGGCCAGTTTACAGCTCATAATGGCAGGATCCAAATCCTATATCCCAACTGGCATATTTGCCAAGAAAACGTAAATTAGCCACCTTAAAGGGTAAAAAAGCTGACGTTTCGAGCGTTAGCCCTTCGTCAGAGCGATTAGAGGAATTGTGGGTTGTGTGTGGATTTATATGCAGAAAGTGGAGCTACGCCATTGGTGGGAATATGGTGACGAGAAAACAGGAATAAATAAGTTGAATGAAAGGCGCTCGTTGATTCCGTGGGGATTAAGGGTGTCGATTTGAAATATAAATTTTTGTTCTAGTGTTTTACGGCTTTCCGAACTGCCTAGATGTAAGGAAAGGCCGCAAACTGCCGTATGCTGTTTGGAATGATAAGGAAGATTAAAGTGTCTAGCGACTGGCTTGATCATTGATCACTTTACGTGTACCTCCGCCAATGTTATTTACTGCATAACTTGCACTTATTGCAATAAGTTATACATCGGCGAGACAGGAAGACGACTGGGTGACCGATTCCGAGAACACCTTCGCGATGTGGAAAGAAATGACAAGGACGCATCTAAGCCAGTCGCTAGACACTTTAATCTTCCTTATCATTCCAAACAGCATACAGCAGTTTGCGGCCTTTCCTTACATCTAGGCAGTTCAGAAAGCCGTAAAACACTAGAACAAAAATTTATATTTCAAATCGGCACCCTTAATCCCCACGGAATCAACGAGCGCTTTTCATTCAACTAATTTATTCCTGTTTTCTCGTCACCATATTCCCACCAATGGCGTAGCTCCACTTTCTACATATAAATCCACACACAACCCACAATTCCTCTAATCGCTCTGACGAAGGGCTAACGCTCGAAACGTCAGCTTTTTTACCCTTTACGGTGGCTAATTTACGTTTTCAACCCAGTTGTTAACACTAAATTACCTGCTATACTCTCCCACCGACGCAGCACCACAGTTTCTTTAGAAACTTACCCCTTTATATATTTGCCAAGACCCCGTTTCAAATTTTAATAGAAATCCCATCGCCGTTGTTATTAGTGGGAGTGGGATTCAGTTTCTATTAAAATTTTGTTACTCCCACTAGCTTCAAAAAGGGTTCAGAGAGACGCAATTTACCGAAAGATGGAGAGTTCAAAACTCAGCCAGTCGAAAAGAAATTTGAAGTTAACAAGAATAGCAAAATCAACTAATTTTAACCTCCTCCTTCCCACTTCCCCCCTCCCACTTTGAGAACATATTGTTAGTTCGTAATATTCAGATCAAAATCGAACAAATCACATCGCGTATTTATCAAAACTCGGTTCTAAATTTTAATTGCCCAATGGCCCATGCGATCGGCTGCATTGAAAATCCGATTTCAATCGTTACTGATCCCATTTAAATTCATCTTTTATGGAGCCTTTCCCCTAACGTAAGCAATTATCAGGAAAAAATAATCAATTCGGACTTTTTTTCATACAATGACTGCTCAAAATAAACATTCCCAACTCTCCCCTTCCACTTGGAGAACACATGGTTAGGTCAAACAGGGGATATTTTGTCTATTATATTTCAATCATTTACAAACAGTATATTGTCAAAACAAAGGTTCTCTTCTTTGCGCAAGTTTAAGCTGTGTATTTTTAAAAAATTAATTTTTTTGGAGCTGCCGATGTAAAATAAAAGAAAGACATGATCCTTGCAGGTAAGCTGCAATTTTACCAATTGCAGAAAAGGAAGACTAAGAAAAATTCAGGCTTGGACGGGATTTGAACCCAGGCCTCCCAGAATATTACTACCAACTGAGCTACGGAAGTAAATGTCAACTCTTCCGCCCTTATGCCTATTTACTTTTATAGGACGCTTCATAGCCCCTGAATATTTGCTTCAGTTATAATCTGGTCATTGTCCTTCAAATTTTTTTTTTAAGTGCGTATAACAAAACATTTAGAAACATTTTATTGTCGAAACGAAGGCTCATTTTACTGCGCGACTTTTCGATATGTCTTTGTGATGAAATGAGTTTCTTTTAACTTGCGGATTAAAATCAAATAAAGACATGATCCTCGCAGGTAAGCTGCAATTTTACCAATTGCAGAAAAGTTGACTAAAAAAAAAATTCAGGCTCGGACGGGATTCGAGATACTAATTGGGCGATGCTGCAAACTGAGCTACAAAGCCACACGTTATGAGTGAGGTAAATTTTGGAAGATTCATCTTTTCTTGGAGAAAACTCATGCTCTTTGCAAAGAGGTAAATCAAATAGCGCCATGACAAACGCAGGTGAGCTGAAATTTTAGCAATTACAGAACAGTCCGGAAAAAAAGGAGAAAAAGGCTCGTTCCTTGACTCTAGGGGTTACCTCGCTCCAACTTGGGAGGAGTAGAAGAATCTAGAAACAATTTTTGCTTTTATTTTTTATTTTGTTTTTTCATCACTTTAGGTGTATTGAAAATTGTTTGAGTTTAGCTATTTGCTACATTTTTTTTCGGTTTGGTATACACAATAATTTTTAAATATTGTTAAGACTCCTTCCCAATTTTAGTTTATCCAACCAAATTAAAAAAAACAAAACAAAACAAAAGTAAAAAACAACAACAACAAAAAAAGGTGAAATGAACGACGTGAAATTATGTGTTGTTCAGAATGCTCATAAAAAGTATGGGAAAAATTTGGCTTAAGATACGCCCTGAAATCTTTCTCATTAGAGCCTGCTGATTTCCAAAGGTCAGAATTCAGATTTCGAGATTTTGAAAACGACCAAAAAATGTAAGCCAGCATCTTGAGTAGGATTTTATTTCAAAATTTGTAGAAATCAACGCCCTGAGATCTTTCTCATTAGAGCCTGTTGATTTCCAAAGGTCAGAATTCAGATTTCGAGATTTTGAAAACGACCAAAAAATGTAAGCCAGCATCTTGAGTAGAATTTGATTTCAAAATTTGTAGAAATCAACTACAGCGTTGCGTGAACATTGTGAAAACGTGAATGAAAGCGATCTTCAAATTCAGGCCTGTACGGAATTTGAACCCATGACCTCTGCGATACCGGTGTAGTGCTCTACCAACTGAGCTAACAAGCCAACTGGGAGCTGGTTCAAATATATGACTTCCATATATTCACAACCGTTTATCCACCACTTCAAAGGTTTATTTGGGACCAACACATTGACCGGCTCCTAGTTGACTTGTTAGCTCAGGTGGTAGAGCACTGCACCGGTATCGCAGAAGTCATGGGTTCAAATTCCGTACAGGCCTGAATTTTTTCAGGCCTTCTTTTCACTACTACTTAAGTAGTGTTCATTACTGCTAAGATCGCTTTCATTCATGTCATTAACCGCAGTTCAAATATATGACTTCCATATATTCACAACCGTTTCTTGTGAAAACGCCAAGGAAAGAAAAGCCCATGTTGATAAAATTGCCCTATGGAGCTATGATCTGCGTTCTCAGTTTTACTTTTTACCCGTCCAAAGTTTTCAGATGAAAATCAAAGAGGGTAGAAATGTTGTCCGATGGTATCCGCCGATACACATTTGTCGAATGGAATCCGACGGGGTCCATGGGAACCCAAAAGAGTCCATCCATGTTCGTCGGAATCACTGGTCTTGTGGTAAACCTAACCTCAGACAAGTGCAGTATAAACGAAATATGCCTCGTTCTTAAAGCCATGACGCGAAACAGCTCGTTTCAAGCGCGAATGACTTGATTACATACCTTGTTTTTCAATCTTAAAGCAAAACAGCGCTTTACCCTTACAATTGCAGTATCCGTAAAATATGGCCCGTTCTTTAAGCTATGCAGCTAAAGAGCTCATTTTAAGCGCGGACAACGGAAAATAACCTCGCTTTTTTGCTTAAAAACAGTCAAATGCAGTGTACGTAGGAAATGCCTCGTTTTTTATGCTATAAAGCGAAACAGCTCATAACAAGTGCGAATAACTAACAGCGACTTACGGCGCTTTACGTAGGCAACTGCAGCAGGCGTGGTATATGGCGAAATATGCCTCTTTTTTAAGGCCATGGAGCGGAACAGCCCATATCAAACACGAATGACTTGAAAGATACCTCGTTTTTCAAGCGCGGATAACTTCAAATCTCGTTCTTCAAATGTAGGGAAGAGTCAGTGACTGATTGAAAAGATGAATGACTAAATCTTAGGAGAGACAAGAAGCCATCAGGTGCTCCAAAGGCCAAGCCAAATGTATTATGCAGTAAAATTTAAACAAGGGTGGTATTGAATTCGAATGAACTGAACTAGAACTGCTTTCGAGTTCACTGAGTACTTGTTAATTCCTAAATTATAAGCTTTAGACAGGCAATCAGTTCAAATAATTTTATTTCAACTGATTCAAATTAGAGTAATTGTAGCACTTTTTTTAACTCTTCTGCTCATACAGACAACTCAACAACAACAACCTGGAAAAGATACAGAAGGGTTTGTTTGACGGTTTAACAGCATGACGCGCCTGTGAGTTTAGGAAAGGAAACTTTCAATACAAAAAAAAAATAGTAGCTAAAATTATTTTTTTAAAACAAGCGGAACCTCTGCAATGAAGGTGGAGAATTATGTGTTTTTGAGTAAGGAGGGAAAGCATGAAAACGTATCGCTAAAGCTGGCCATACGCTACGGTGAAGGCTTCTTTCATAATGGTGGGCGTGATTCTGACTCATTTGAATTATGCAAATAAGCCATCTTGGCTCCACTTTTGATCAAAACTTCTATTGATAGTGAACTTGTGGAGAAGGTCAGAAAGGCTCATTTGCATTTATATGCATTGTTATTGGATGAATGAGCGAGTTAATGCGCAAGGTGGTTGTTCCAAACACTAAATCAATTAATAACAGCAGTGTTGCACAAACGAAACACCATAGGAAAACGAGGTTGCCAGCTTCAAAATTATCGAAAGCTATCAAAAATCAACTTAAAAAAAGGTCAAGATGTTGATCAGTATTAAGTAATACTAATATAAGTATTGGAAACACACCCAAATTATACGATGTAATTACAAATTTAACTAAATAAAAAGGATTGTCGCATCATTCCAACTTTTATTCAGATGGCTGCAAGACAACAGAATTGAAACGCCGCACAAACAAGTTTTCAAAGATTTGACTGACCTGAACGACCTGTGAGTTTAGTCAATACGATACAATGTGTTTATAAAAGTGTTGGCTCTTTATCAATTTTCTGTTCCTTACATCAGAGATGATAAAAGAGGCCAAGTGACCATGTCACAATCAATTGCAACATGGCAATCCTAAGACGATTGTATGTCATAAAAGGCAGGTTTACCGAAAGCTTATAGCATCGAAATTCACTGGTCTCGCGTTCTGACCAGTAGGCGTTCCTCGGTAGTCTTGGGGTTGCACTGCTCTACACAATTTCTCTCCCATCAGTTGGTGTTACTTGAGTAAAGAGCATGAAAACTACCCACAGTAGCTTATTATAATAGAACAGCAACATAGCATGCTACAAGTGCCTGTGAAACGTCGCGAAAGAGTTCAGAGTGTTTTCCCATAATGTTTCACTTTTATGGGATTTACATTTCGGATGGTGTTATTTTTTCCTGAAAGGTTAATGCATTTTACCTTGAAACTTTCAGGGATCTGTCCAACAACGAAGTTGAGGATCTCCCTCAAGAAATCTTCAGCAGTCTGGGAAATCTCGAAATGCTGTAAGTCAACAAGAAAAACAAATGAAAGAAAATTAAAAGCATGGCGAGAAAAGCAATTTTCTCTCTAAAATTTGTCGAGTTGGAGAACTTTCAACACACACACACAAAAATGGAAGTGTTGAGCTTAAAATTAAGTTTTCATTTAATATTATCACTCCATATATCTTTTGACTTGATTTAATTAAACCTGTTCTTTAAAACGTGTCTCACCGAATGAATGCAAAACACGTGTATTTATATTACATAGATATGTAAGCATATTGTTATTTGGTTCTTATCGGTTGCCATCATTATCTACGGGAAACCAGTTCTGCTTTGCAGTTAAAGGTAGTGTTTGTTTAACTGTTTTAATGTTGCAGGCTTTTATCCAACAACCAACTAAAAGATTTACCGCCAACGGTATTTGCTAACCTAACCAAGCTAAAGACAATGTGAGTAGTGATGGATGGTTTGAATGAGTGAATAATTGTCAAGGAGGATTATCCTCTCTTGTTAATTAATAGTCGATTGATCGATTGATGGAATGATGAGTTTTGGGGGTAAAAAAGAAAAGAAAACGAAAATATTTACAGCACATTTCAAAAGATACCCAATGTAAAGTGCGAAGACGTAGTTGTCTAGAGGGACTTTCTAAGAATTGCTTTTGAATTCGATAATTTTGGAGCTATTAACGTGAAAGACAGATTAATTCAGTTGATTAAATAAGTTGCCGAAAGAAATCGAAGATTGCTCTCGTTTACTTTATTTCCATCTCTGATAAGTCTCAAAACCTGTGCCACCCTATCAACCAATCGGAAACCAAACTAATACCAAACGTCAATAACTCGCATTTTCCGGCGCGTGAGGCTCTGTGCTTGAATTGTTTGTACTTTTAATGTAGACTGGCTCCTTAGCCTCCCTTTGCTTTGATTGGTTACTGTGATTACTCCGGCTCTTGATTTTGGACCCTCACTCAAAAGGTACTCTAACTACCGACCACTGATATAACATTCAACGTTTAAATTAAAAGAAAACTGGCCAAGAACATATCCCTGATTTGCAATTCAACAGAAAAATTGAAAAGAATGAGATAAAGGAGCTGCATCCTCAACAGTTTCGTGGACTGGTAAAGCTGTTTGACCTGTGAGTAGTTCATTAACATTTATGTATTCCACAAGTTTTGAATCCTGGCATCTATCAAAAGTGAAAATATACTATCTTTCTGGTAACATATTTTGGCTTGACTGCTGAATTTGTTCATTACTGCAAGCGAAATAATACCTACTCCGATGCAACTTTTCATGTTTTTAAGGCATCCTTTCATTTCCTGGAATTTCTGATTTTAAGTCATGATGAGGGTCTACGTAGGACCTTTTTCTTGATGATAACTATTCTTTTATAGGATGGGCCGGTTTGGACATCACGCAAGTGGCTTTTCTTGTAAATTTGCAGTTCGTGCACTGACGATACTCTATAAAAGAAATCTCCTGATTCCCAGACTATCAATTATCTTTCTCCAAAAATTTATCGTAATTATGTTGCAAAATGTTAGTGAGTATTCTCATGATCCCTTTGATTCTTATGAAAACAATCAATGATGTCCCGTTCTTTTATCCATTATGTCCAACATTCGTTGCATTTGTTTCCTTTCTTCACTAGCTATCTATCGGGAAACAAACTCAGATACTTCCCACAGGGAATTTTTAAAGGCTTAAAGGAGCTTTTGATTATGTAAGTAGAATATGAAATTCTTCTGGTCAGTAATGTTTTGAAATAACATCTTATGATCATGAAATTTGAATGCATTTAATTTCACCTTTAAGTGATTATTTTCACATCAATGTCGAAATATTTAACCTTCCCTGTTACTCTATATGATTTAATTGCACTTTCTTTTTGTTAGAGAAATTGTTGAAAACGAAATGACTCATGTCTCCATCGACAACTTCAAAGAAATTAAACAGTTAAAAATTCTGTGAGTGTTATAATTAATCAAGTGATGACCAAGTTGTGAAACGGACCTTGTTACCTTAAGGTGTTATATTTCACAATTGAAACATGATCAAAACACTCCAAATCGATGTTTTTATTGTAAAGGCATCTTACGTTTTCTGCAACTCACCGGAAATGCTGTCCTGCCAGCAGATTGATTATTTGCTGAGTGGGAGTAGGTTTGTAAAGAAACTTTGGTGCTTCGTCGGCGCAGGGCATTTCAAGATATTTGGTGTCATTCTACATCGAAACTCTGATTGGTTGGGAACATACAGTCAACATACAAAAGCGTGTAAAGTTGACATGATAACCGATATTTCCATCAGGTATTGGGTTATCATGTGGAGTTCAAAGTCTGAATAGTTTCCAAGCCCCTTGTCAGTGTAACGTCCTGAAACTTTTGCAAAGTCAGAGAGAAATGTCTTCTTTCGCAGAGTGTTTTAAAAATGTACATTAAAACAGATAATGATTTCGCTTTTCCCATGATATCATGGACTGTAAAACCTTGTGTCTGCTTTAAATGCCTCAGCCTCCGGCTTCGGCAGATAACTCAGACCTCAGCATTATGATAATATCATAACCAATCTCATCCAATATTTAACTATTATCAAGTGAGTTGGTGATGCAAATTGGCCACCATGAATAGCCTCAAAAGCAGACGCCTGAGCATTAGCCCTTCGTCCAAGAATACTGGAATTGTAAATTGTAAGTGGTTTAGAAACAGGAAAAGACGCTTTCCGATTAGAGGGAACCTGGTCACGAAATAAACACGAATAAATTAGTTAAATGAAAGACTTCGTTGACACTGTGGGATTAAGAGAGCCTATTTTAAAGATTAATTTTTGTTGTGGAGTTTTGCGGCTTTTGATCACTACATTTTAATCTCCTAATTTAATTTCCAGGTATATGCAGTATAACAAGATGAGGGAGATTCCATATGGTTTTTTCGATATGTTGAAGGATATACAACGAGTGTAAGATTTTGATAAAATTCATTCGCAAATTATTAGTTTTTGAGCAAAGCTATACATTTTGAGTAGACAACATTTTGGGGAAATTCAAGTTTTTGCAAAAAGAATTGAAGACTTGAATTCTTAAAAAAAATATTTTGTATAAGTCAATGGATAACTCCAGCCATCAGTTACTGATATATTCTTAAAAGCAAGTTCTGTGAAGTTTTTATGAAATAACTTCTGTGGATGATATTTTACAATTGTAGGAGTCTCGACACAAATCTGATGTGTTGTCATATGCACAAGGAGGACGCTGACTGTGCTTTCACGTACAACGACGACTTTGCCAACTGTGAGAGCATGTTTAAGAATTCTGCCCCAAGGAAGAGTATCTGGGTGATAGGAGTATTTTCTCTGGTTGGTGCAGTGTTTGTTGTCACTTGGCGAGTGATCTTTAAAGAAAAGAACGTGGTTCAGTCCATCATGTTGCTCCACTTAGCAGTGTCCGATGGTTTGATGGGTATTTACCTGATATCTCTTGGCACTAAAGATCTGTTGTGGAGAGGAGAGTATTACTTGCACGACTTCCAGTGGAGGTCTGGTTTGTCTTGTCAAATAATTGGAGCGATCTCCCTTCTGTCAAGTGAGGTTTCGGTTATGATGATGACACTGATATCTGCTGATCGGCTTAAAAATATTGTGTTTCCTTACCAAGGTGCTTCTCTGAAACCAAAGGCAACACATATCCTGTGCATCATCATATGGGCAATTGGCTTCCTTATGGCCTTTTTGCCTATGTTTGGTATTCAGTATTTTGAAGACCCATTCAGGTACCATAGTTACTATGGTAGAAGTGTGGTATGTCTGCCCTTGCAGCTTACTTCTGATAAGCCGGCAGGTTGGGAGTATTCTGTTGCTATCTTTCTCGCTTTGAATTTTGCTTTTTTCTTGTTCATCATGGGTGCTTATCTCATGATACTAGTCAAGTCTTACTTGTCTAGCCGGCGACTGGCCCGTCAGGGTACTGAAAGAGAGATCCAGGCCAGAAGAGCAAACTTTAGGAGGGAAACGGCTCTTGCAAGGCGGGTGTTCTTCATCATTCTGAGTGATTGTGTGTGCTGGATGCCGGTGATAGTGATTGGTATGAGGACCATCATCGAGAAGTCGTACAAAGCACAAGGAGACCTCGCTGTCTGGATCGCTGTATTTGCCCTTCCGATCAACTCGGCCTTGAATCCTATCCTGTACACCTTGTCAACAGAACAGGTAAGTTATGCGCTTTAAATCCATTATAAGTAATAAAGATAATAAAATCCGTAAGTAGACTTATAATTGCTAGTTACAGGAAGGGTAATGGTTTTCAGCCGACTATAGGCAGTGTATAATATTGCTCAAGACTGCTTTGTTCACTTGCAATGGACACTGACAATGTTTCAAAAGCATTGGACAGCAGGAATTCGTTAGTTTCTATTTTGTCATCGGAGCTCAGCTCAAGGCAGTGAGCGAAATCTCGATTATTTTGTATTCAGGTCAGAGGCATTCTGAAGAACAAAATGGAAAAAGTCTGGAACTACTTGAAGACCGTTTTCACCTGCTGTGGTCGGGATCAGGAAGGTGCGATATAATTATCAGCTCCTGATAAGAAATAAACCGAAAAACGATGTAAACCAACAGATTGCTGCAAACAAAGTTTATTGATCTATTGATTTATTCATTCAGTCACTCAGTCATAAATCAATTCACTCATGCATGCATAGAGGCATTCATTTAATCATTTACTCGCTCGTTCGGTCCATCGTTCTTTTATTGGTCAGTTCATTTGTTGTACGAAATAAATATTTCTTGACTCGATCATTGACTTTTCTTCGTTGTTTTCTTTAAAAGGCCAAGGAGATGGGGAACAACCGAACCAACCGGGAGTAGAAGACAATGGACAACATGGCGGTGAGGGAGGTAAATCCTAACCCGTATTTCTAGAAATATCGTGAAAACTATAAACGAGGGAAATAAAGGGCAATCTGTGACTAAAATATTTTTTTATGTCTTCTCTCTTCTTTGTATGTTCCTTGTCTTTTTCTTTTTCTTTTTTTTTTAATTTTAAAATTAAAGGTCTAGGAGAGGGAGAGCAAGTTAACCAGCACGGAATGGAAGAAAATGGAGAACATGCGGGCGAGGGAGGTAAAAACCTTTCAGATGTCAGTTAACATATCATACAAAGTTCAAACGAGGGCACAGGGTTAGTCTGTGTACATTTTTTATCTACTTTCTCTTTTCAAGGACAAATTGAGGGTGAAGAAATCGAACTGGCGAGTATTGGTGTGCATCATCCACAACAGGGTAAGGCTAGAGTTTCCAATTTAATGTCAAATTTTTAATGCTATTCTGTAAGTTTATATTGTACCTGTGTTCCTCTATAACCGTGGAAGGATCTATGACTTTAGGATATTTTTATACACACAAATAAATTTTATCATTATCATTTTAATTACTCAACCTTTCTTGTCTATTACGTTCTAGTAGTTTGAAAGTGTAGATCTCGTTCTGCGTTCGTCACAAAAAATCCTTCGTTCTATCACTTATTTGTTTCTTGGCTCGTTCACAATTTTTTTTTCTTTGCTTTCTTTAAAAAGGCCAAGAAGATGGAGAACAACGGAACCCACAGGGCATGGAAGACATTGAACGGCATGGCGGCTTGGGAGGTAAGCCATTTTTTCCTTCTAGTGCACACAGTACGGACATGAAAACTGTGAATGACAACACAGTGCAATCTCTGACTATATTTTTATTAACTATTTTTTTCAAGGGGAAGTCGAGGGTGTAGTTATCGAACTGGCTCATGTTGATGTGGTTCATCCACAACAGGGTAGGCTGAAGTTTCTTCTCTAATGTCATCTTTATGTCGATAAAAGCTCCGTACTGAAGTTTTCGTTGCTGTTCTGTTAGCTTATATTGCCAAGACTCTACAATATGTTGTATTAATGGTAGTTTTTTTTTTCTACTTCTGGAGGGATCTGGGTCAGATGGTTATTTTCGTAAATACAAATCAACACAGTTCATTTACATCATTATAGTTATCCAACCCTCATCGTTTATTACGTTAGTTCTAAATTCTACAAATCTCGTGTTCTAACAAAATTTGTTAGTTTTAAAAGTTTTGAAAAATTTCTTTGCTATTTTGTCTCCAGTTATTGTCATTATTTGAAATAAAGAAAAACAAAATAGTCTGACTTGATTCTGAAACAATCACTAATAATGAGATGATGGAAAATAAGGTACAATATTGTTTATTAGTTTAAAATAGAAAGAATGACAGTGTTTACCTTTTTGTTTCAAGGAGTACTTGATGAAGCTGAAAAAATCGAACTGGCACCTATTGAGAATACTGATCTAAATCAAGGTAACTTGTCTTACCTTCTTCATTAAAAATGTATAGCCAACCTTTTTTTTTTTAGAAAATTGGTCGCTATTCTTTGTTTGTTTGACAACTCATTCAGTGTTACTGTGGTAGAGATGGACAAACCTTCTAAGGTCTATTAAGCTCTCTTGCGTATCGATCAGTTCAGCGTTTCATTACCTCCCTTAGGTATTGCCAAGCTCTAAATGAAGTAAATTTTTAATTTCACAGTTGGCTTTCTTACCACTATAACTGGTGGTCAAATCAAAGAATATCAGTTATCCTCAAACAGGACTAAGAGATGAAATTTTTTAATGCAAATGAGCGAAATTTGGGCGCTGTAAATTAAGATTTTGCATAACAGGTGGCGGCCAAAATGAACGGCAATAAGTATGAAAACATCAAGTTGAGTATAGATTCACGTAATTCTCATTTGGGAGCTTTAACATTCTTATGCAATTCTTTCAAGAAATTGCCAAAAAAAAGATAAAAAAGACCAAACACTAAAGAAATCCCAAAGTTTGACATGAATCTATTATGTGTAATATTACAAGTGTTTAATAACTGGTAATTGCAATGTCACGACCACGAAAGCAGGGTATTTCGGGTCTTTTATCCGTTTTTAATTTGGCTTTGGGTTTGTTTCGCAAGAAGTGCAATGTTCTGTTGCGAATTCTGATGAGTCTCGATAGAAAAGAAAAGGCCATTAAATATGCCCGATGCAAATTTCTTTGGCAAAAAACAGTTTTTCATGTAATAATTACTTCCACTTTATTATTCTATCCTCTTTGTTTCGCCAACATTTTGCAAAAAATTGTAATTTTTTCGTTCTTATTTTTATTCATTTTTTCCTTTATTTGCCGTTTCATCAAATAAACAAATTTTGTTGGGAATTTATTTGGAATACCTCGGTAAAATAAAACAGCAACAACAAACAAACCAACAAAACAAAACGAAAGCAGCCAATTCGGTTTATTTCTCCAGCATTACCTCGCGGATTACCCTACAGTTATCTATTTATTTGTGGCTTTCTTACATTTAGAGTGTCGTTAACCAGTTTCATCAAGTTAAGCAGTTGCCACAGCGCATTAAGTACCTTATCAAATATGTAATTTTTACTTTGTTTTTTTAATGTTAGGAGAACGGAACAAGAGTTTGAAAAAAGGGGACGGTAAATTCAGGCATTCCACCGCAAAGAAGTAAGTGGTGAGAAGGGGGATATACACAGGTTCAAATTCCTCCAGAGATATAAACTGTCCGTTTAACAAAGTTGACGGACGTTGTCACTGACAAACTAACTGCTGAATTATTTGAATTACTGATTTATTTGCAAACTAGCTAGCTCCTTAACCTACAGGCTAAACGGTTGAAAGAGTGACTGTCGCTAGCGGACTTACCTGACTGAATAACTGACTCACTAACTTCCTTACTCACTGATTAACCAGCTGACGGACTGACTGACTGAATTACTGACAAAAATGACTGAGCAACTGATAAACCAACAAACTGACTACTTGACCGACTGACTGAATAAATGCTGAACAATCGCCAGAACAACTGTGTGCCCAACCTAGCAGCCAACCAAAAGATTGATTGATAGTTTATTTTATTGACTGATTGACCGACTGATTAAATGACAGAACGGGGCTTTTTACATAAATAATTCTTTTGCAAGATTATAGCGATTGAGCGTTCCTTTTCTTTTCCTTGTTTTACTTTTGTTTTCTTTGTTTGTTTCTTTTTTTAACAGAAAAAGGGAAAAATCAAGATCAATGCGTCGAAAGTCACCTTCGGCTACCGAAGCTGTCGATGAAGAACACACTTTTGAAGAGGACACAAAACTGTAGGCAGTTAAATTCGAGGAAATTATTATGAATTCTAAACAATCTAACGAGAAGAAATGGCAATTAGAAATCGATAATCTCGTCTTTTTTTTTTATTAAGCGTATGAGATACACGATAGAAAAAAACAGTTTTGTTAATTTTGCGTCTATTTAGAGGTAAACGAGGACTTAGTTATATTGAACCAATCTGTGTACGTTACTTAGTTAAACCAAATTTCACTCGATCTTTGGCTGTCTTTAAAAAAATCCCTAACAAAACGATTTTTTTTCTAACGATGAGTTATAAGTTTTCAGATTTAGACAGTTTAATTGATGTTTTAATGGTTTATGAGTTAGTGTTTCATATCCATGACTGATATGGTCTCCGTGGCCACTTCAAATATCAGTGACATCATCTTATGGATCGTGTCTACAGTCACAAGAAGTTTCAACTTTCCCTCACCTAAACAAAAACACCCATGCGGTTGATTGGGATCCTTTAAGACACCTGCTATGAGGAGTCTTTTGAGGGCAAATTAAGACAGCTGGAGATGGGAAGCGCATTAAAGGTAGAATTAAGTAATTGAATTGTGTTAATTGGCTTACAACGAGAGGATGTAATACCAAGAATTGTTATGGGAAGTCATTATCAAATATTAACTTCTAGAATGCCCTTTCACGGTGACTTGGAGGTTATGTAACTATGATGCCATTCTACCAGAATTTTAGTGTTTTAGGCCGGCGGAATGTTCTAAAATACGTTTCAAGAATTCAGTAATTTAGGAGTAATTATGCGTTTCAAGCTAAACTGAGAGAGAGAGCCACTATGATGTACATCAAAGATTGTGCATTTAAAAGATATTGGGTAAAAACAGTGAGTTTGTGTCAGTGGAGAACTAAGGAACAGTCTGTAGTGGTTTGTAGAAGATAATCACGGTATCGCCTGAAGGAGTCGCTTCTTAGTAAGCATTTTTACGCATTGTTTAACAACGTAGTTCGGTTTGTAGTAGTGTAGGATTCTTTCTGTCTGTTAGAAAATACCGTGACAAAAGATTCCAAAGTGGTTTTCAAGAGTTTTGATTTGATGCTTGCTCATTTTTCCTGCTTGATTATGTGCTTCATTATTAGAACAATACCAGGTTTTTCTTCATATTTTCTGCAGAGTTCAGAAAATGCATGCTTTCTGACTCATTGGATTATATAACATGTTGACCCTCATTAAAAACAAAAATAATAACCTATGTGCTTATATGAGATAAGAAAACTTTAATTAGTGATGTTTTAGCAAATTGATCCATTGGCATATCAAAGAAGGTGCAAGTTATAATAGCACCATTCAGCTCATAGAGGTTGATTAAAAATTTTCGTTCTTAGTAATTAGATAATAATATAAATGCTGTATTCAATTGGATTATTACTATCATTATTATGATAAAATAAAAATAACGAGAGGGATCAATAACACCTTGGCTATTTGAGGTGCTGTTTATTTTGTATACTTGGATATTTGCAGATGAGGCGAGTGTTTACAAACAGAAAATCAGTATGCAACAACGATGGAGTTATTTCTATTTCAGAAGGATAGCGCTTGGAGCTAATACAGTATAGTTTTAACTCGGCTTTGAACTTTGGCTATCGTCTGACAAGAGTTGAATAAGAACGCTAATTTACGTTATTATAACGTGATCCTCAAAGACAAAAGTAAATAGGCAGTCTGAGTTTTGAAGGTTTTCATGTACGAAAACAAGAATCAAACACATTTAACACTCGTATAGTATGTATAGTTTCGTGTTCAAATAAAAAAATATTAGAACAAAACAAAACAGGAAAGATGAAAAACATAGCCAAATTAGCATAAATATAAAAATTCATACTAATTACGTTGGTGTCAGAGCGACTGCGATCATGCTTAGGTCCCTCATTGCGATCTCCGCTCATCGCAAGGGAGAAAGGCTCAGAAGTTACATCGGCCGCCCTTTGAGTGAAAAACGAAGAGCTTTCTCTCATACCCTTTCCAATTTCTAAAGAAAATTTTGTATTCTATTACCAAAAATGTATCATTGTGCGTGACTAGATTTTTTCGAAAATGGCCGCACGAAGAATATCAATTAATCTTTCTTAAGCATTTCAACTAGCTACGAAGCTTACCAAGAATCTCGATTTTAAAAATTCCATCACGTTTAACCAAGTTTGTTTTCTTTTGCTTTTTTACTTTTGCTGGTAGCGTTCTCAAAACAAAGAAACTGTGTTTCAGATGTAGTTAGGAAACACTGCAAGAAAAAAATTAAAAGTCTATTGTAATTGATAAAAGCATGGTGAAGCTTTCCGATGTAAAATTTTACTTACGAAAATATGACGGATTTCATATTAAATAATGAAACTGTAACAAAATTCTTGAACGTGATTGGCTATCACCAGTCCGATTTGAGCTGATAGGACAGAGAAGCCGTCATGCTTGTAAATGTACAATGCAATAGGACAGTTAAAGGGACAGTTGACACGTCATGTCCGTGTAAGTTAACAGAACGCGTCGTGTGCGCGCGCTGTTATCTCGCATTTCGCTAAGTTAACTGTTGTTTCTTTTAAAAAACGTATAATCGATGTTTAGTTTCTTTCTAAAAGTTTGTAATTGTTTTGATTGATGGGTAACGGGACTGCATGTCGTCCAATTATGTCTGTAATCATACTCGTTAGTAACACATCGCTTCGCGGTCGTCTGATTTTGTTAATCACTCGTATGATTACAGACCGAATTGGACTCCACTCGGTCCTATTACTGGTATTAATCAGGACCGTCAAAATTTCCTTGAATGTGATTGCTGGATGAATTTCCCTTTTTTAACTAATTTTTTGCAATGAATCCGATTTCATTTTCCGGCAAGTGACCGAATTGGACAAGAAATAAAATTAAAAATTCAACCTTTACAGAGTAACACTGAAGGCAGCCATTCTAAACTCCACAGATTTCTAAGTGAAAGCTGTGGTATAATGTGGATGCAAAAAGGATACTGAAAGGAAAAAAAGTAAATTGCAAAATTAAAAATACATTATGTATTCTCTTCCATAACAGAAAATCTCTCCCTGTTAACAAATTGTCCTTCTAAAGATCCTGAAAATCGTCACGACGGGCGTTCGCTTTAATTAACTTTGACTTCTATAAAACTCAGGAAAATGAAGAGATCCAATCAATCGGATTGTGGTTTTGGTATAAGTACCTTAATGTCTCACAATGACAAGCAGTCAACGGCTTTCTCTTCAGAATTTAAAGATGTCTAAATATTTAAAATAAGAGAAGAAATCCTTAAAGTAGGTGTGATTTAACAAAAAGTGTTGGTTACGTATTGATCAACCCTTATCGTATCGATAGCGAAATTTGTTATTAATTAGTCTTGAAGTTTGCACGAAACAAAGTATGCATGCATCAAGATTATTCAGTGATGAGATGCCTGAGTTTGACATCTGTAATCCAACATTTTCATCATAGGTTACAGAGCAAACATGCGTGTCTGCATATACAAAGGCCGTCCGAGTATTTTGCTATAATTGAGCCAGCTTATTCTGAATAATTCTAACTTTAACGTGTCCAGAGCCAAGGTTTCGAACACAAATCGCCAAAGTATGATCATAGTTCCTTTTCGCCTCCTCATCGTGACCCTGATCATTGTGTGCGTCACCAATATTTTCATAAGTTTCTCCAACTTTAAGATGATTACGTCCGAACTGTTTTAGGCAAATGTCCAGTGCAAGTACATGGTAGTCCATTGCTTGCTGGAAATCACTTACATTTCTGTATAGAGTACCCAGGTTATTGAAAGAATCTGCGACATCTACATGCTCAGGTCCGAGCTGTTTCAGACGAATGTCTAGTGCACGTGTATGGTAGTACTTTGCTTGCTGGAAATCAACTAGATCACTGTACACACTACCCAGGTTATTGTAGGAAGATGCGACATTTCCATGCTCGGATCCAAGCTGTTTCAGACGGTGCACGTGCATAGTTGTCCTTTGCTTTCTGGAAACAGCCGAAATCACTGTACACAGTACCCAGGTTATTGTAAGAAGCTGCCACACCTACATGCTCAGGTCCGAGCTGTTTCACACGAATGTCCAGTGCACGTACATGGTTGTGCTTTGCTTTCTGAAGATCACTTAGATTTCTGTACACAGTACCCAGGTTATTGTAAGAAGCTGCGACAACTATATGCTTAGGTCCGAGCTGTTTCACACGAATGTCCAGTGCACGTGCGTGGTAATCCTTTGCTTTCTGAAAATCACCAAGATCACTGAATACAGTACCCAGGTTATTATAAGAGGCTGCCACATCTACATGCTCAGGTCCGAGCTGTTTGGAATAAATTTCTAGTGCACGTGCATGGTTATCCTTTGTTCTCTGGAAATCACCTAGATCACTGTATACAGTACCCAGGTTATTGTAAGAGGCTGCCATATCTACATGCTCAGGTCCGAGCTGTTTCAGACGAATGTCCAGTGCACGTACATAGTTGTCCTTTGCTTGCTGGAAATAACCTAGATCACTGTATACAATACCCAGGTTATTGTAGGAATCTGCGACAACTACATGCTCAGGTTCGAGCTGTTTCTGACGAATGTCCAGTGCACGCACAAGGTAGTACTTTGCTTGCTGGAAATCACCTAGATCACTGTATAGTACCCAGGCTTTTGCAAGAAGTTTTTTTTTTTTTTTGTATTTTATTAATTTTTATTAATTCAAAGTTACATACATTTTTCATAAACAAACATAATTCACATAAACAGACAGACACGGTACATCATATATCTACATAAACAACCCACAGTTCCTCTTAGCTCTCCTCGGCTTCTAAATATAATACTAGTACAGCGCAGCAACAAACATGAGATTCTATATCATCTAATAATTTTTGTACTTGTCCTATTTCATATTATGAGCTTTTAGCTTATTATTTGATTTTGCGATCATAGTCTCGAGTTGGTGGATCGTTTTAATTTTGAGGTTTAATACTTTAATTGAAGGAAGAGATTTGTTCTGTCGGCAAGAATATAAATACTGTTTGGCAATTATTAAAATATGATTGATTAATAATTCGTCTTCGCACCTTAAAATACCAAACATTATATCTTTTTCAGAGAGGTGTTTTATCTTTACGCCTTGATTATCGAACCACTTTATTACCTCAGCCCAGAAATCCTTAGTATAACGACAAGAAATAAAAAAATGCTCCAAGGATTCGTTCATATCGCCACAGAAGGAACACGCCGGGGATGGAATAATACCAATTTTGTTTAAAAAAGAATTTGTGATAAGACACCTGTTAAGTAGTTTATACTGGAATTCACGCGATTTTGTGTCCAAGGAAGTACGAAATGGCAAGCTGTAAATCTCTTTCCATTCTAAAACATCATTAACAAAATGAGTCTTACAATTCAGTTGGGCAGTCGGTGGAGTGATGATTCTATTTCGAAGTTCTTTATATATAGTCTTTGGAATGACTGTTTCAATTAAAACGTTTTTGTCATTAAAACTTAATTTAATTTCGTTATACAAATTGAAAGGCTCGTCAGCTGTAGAAGCAAGCGTGTTTAATGATTCACGCCATTCAACTGGTAAGGCGTCTATTACAGAAATAAGTCTAAATATATCTAACGGCGAGGTGTTTAATTCTCTCAACTTGTAATTATTTTTAACAATAAATTCGTTATTGTCCGAGATTAGATCCCCTATTCGAAGAATTCCTTTTTCTGCGAGATTTTTAAAATACACAGATTTGCCACCGATACAAATAAATTTATTATTCCACACAATAGCTTTTGAAAGATCTTGTCTATTTTGATCCTGTATACTTGTGTGAGTTGCTGCGGAACATTTTGCGAAACTTTTAAAGCATTCTTCATAAAATGCTGGAAGCTTTATGGGCAATTTCTTCAAATCAAAATCGCAACATAAAATAAGTTTACCCCCCACAGGTTCAAGATAATGCAGTACAATTTTTTTCCAATTGCTCGGTTGATCGCTTGCCAACTTTTTGCAACAGAGGATTCTCTGAGTCTCTATTATAGAATCTAAATGTGGGGCTTTAAGTCCCCCATCTTCAATGTCACCAATAAGAGCAGAGCGTTTGATTTTGTCCTTCCCCTTCCAGATAAAATCGAAGATAATTTTGTTCACATCTTTCACAAATTCCCTATTTACTAATATCAAACTCGCGCGATACAGGAAAATAGGAATGATAAAAGTTTTGACAATTTGAATTCTTCCGATAATCGTCAAATCCCTCCACCTCCAAATTCGTAGTTTTTGTTGAATGGAACTAATTAATTCATCAACATTTAATTTTTGTTTCAATCGAAAATCATAGGTGAAGTGCACTCCCAGAATTTTAACAACTTTTTTAATTTTTAAGTTGCATGAAACGACATTGTCTTGTTGTAGATTAGAAGAACAATTACCCAATATCATTATTTCTGATTTATCGTGGTTAATCTTCAGGCCTGAACAAGTCCCGTAATCTTTTATAAGTTTAAGAAAGTTCACAAGCGACAGATTATCTTTCAAAAAACCAGATTATTGTATGAAGTTGCGACAGCTACATGCTTAGGTCCGAGCTGTTTCAGACGAATGTCTAGTGTATGTGCAAGGCAGTCCTTTGCTTAGCGGAAATCACCTAAACCACTGTATAAATTAGCCAGGTTATTGTAAGAAGTTGCGACATCCATATGCCAGGGTCCGATATGTCTCAGACGAATGTCCAGTGCACGTGCATGGTAGTCCTTTGCTTTCTGGAAATCGCCTAGATCGCTTTATACAGTACCCAGGTTATTGTACGAGGCTGCGACATCTACATGCACAGGTCCGAGCTGTTTCAGATAAATGTCTAGTGCACGTGTATGGTTGTCCTTTGCTTGCTGGAAATTACTTAGATGACTGTATACAGTACCCAGGTTATTGTAAGAATCTGCGACATCTACATGCTCAGGTCCGAGCTGTTTTAGACGAATTTCCAATGCACGTACATGGTAGTCCTTCGCTCGGTGGAAATCACGGAGATTACTGTATATAGTACCCAGGTTATTTTAAGAAGCTGCGACATGAGTTTGCTCAGGTCCAAGCTGTTCAAGACGAATGTCCAGTGCACGTGTATGGTTGTCATTTGCTTTCTGGAAATCACCTAGATCACTATATACAATACCCAGGTTATTGTAAGAGGCTGCCACATCTACATGTTCAGGTCCGAGCTGTTTCAGGTAAATGTCTGGTGCACGTGCATGGTTTTCTTTTGCTTTCTGGAAATCACCTAGGTCACTGTATACAGTACCCAGGTTATTGTAAGAAGCTGCGACATATACATGCTCAGGTCCAAGCTGTTCCAGATGAATGTCCAGTGCATGCGTATGATAGTTCTTCGCTTGCTCGAAGTTACCCTTACATTTGTGTGTGGTTCCCACAAGGAGATAGAGTTTTGATTTTCCGAGAGCGTCGTTTGCATCACCTGAGTGTATAATTTTCAAGGCCACTTCGAAGTAGGTCATAGCAGCTTCGTATTCACAATGGTTGAGGCACATATTTCCTAGGATCAGAAGGTCATTACAGTAATCTTGCAAGGGAATAACACCCATTTTGCTGACTTGAGATTATTCTTGCATAGAAAACAGAGATGGCTGGATTTTAGTCTCCGGTTACTAAGAACTCAGCTAGTATCCAGCCATCTTAACAGAACAAGCTTGGTCAATAACTCCAATTTATCGACCAGTAGCACGGAGCTTGCGTACTAATTTTGCCGCTGTGTTATGGTTCATAAAAAAACGAACAGTATATGCACAGAAGTTGGGGCATGACATATATAGAATTTTCTCGTAAGGCAACCCTTATACACTCATTTAGGACTTGTTTCGAAACTGCTTTTCAGACCACTAGATTTTGGCAAAGATTCTAACATGTATTGTCCAGGCGTGTTATCTATCAGCCCTTCAGTTCAACTTGGCTACTGGAAATTTGTTTCGTATGGCACATTTAGGCTTCAAAACGTTTTTATCATACTGCATGGAAGATTACAGCGTTAACGTATTAAGTTTGAGTGCAACTATATTTGATGGCCTTTCTCGCCTTTACGTAAAATCCTATAGGCTTACTCTGGCCATTCCTCCTGTTTTTCGGAACAGCTTCATTAACGAGTCGAAACGCAAGTTTCTCTGATGATTTTTTATTGTGTTCTTCGCATTATTCACCCGCTGATGAGTGAATAATGTTCATTAGCAGGGGAGGGCGCACCAATCAGTTACTGACATCAATAAAATAGCTAATTTTGTATCTACTGATTCAATTCAATCACCTTTTTTTTTTCTTAGTTGTCATGTTATTAGCAGTTTATAAACTAAATATTGCTGTTTTAAATGGGGCCTTGTTTTGGCGTTGATCATTTCTATCCGGCTTGGGTCGAACAATAATCCAAAATGTCAAAGTTTCTTGTTTTGCTCCAGTTCTTCAAAATTCTAACAGCTTTTACTATTACTACTAGTGAACAATATCGCAGATCTGATGAAAATAATAATGTTTATTTTGTCGAGCATTTGAATAGAATGCTAAACATTGATCAACTGGCATCTTACAAAGTCTACGATTCAATGGCCTGTGGCCTTCACTGCATCCGACACGAACTTTGCATCTCTGTCAACTTTGCAGTTGAAGCGGATCTAACGGGACACTCCTGTGCGCTGCTGAAAGCGGACAGATTTCGATATCCCAACAAACTTAACTGGAACAACTCTTATCATCACTACAGTTTAGCGGTAAGGAAAAAGTTTATTAACGCTAAAATGATACCTAAAAACTCATATCAGATATGTTTCAGATTAAAACCTCGAGGCGAATACTATTCAAACCGAAATTGAGGATTCCGTGGAAAATAAGCATACTCACAAAGAACAAAAACAAAATATTTTAAGATGAATGTGTTACTTGTAAAAGAAAGAACTAATCTGGTTGAAAATGATTGCGTCCTCACATAAGATTATTTTGCAAAAACAAAGAAACGGCAAAAATTAAAAAAACATCAAGAGTTTCAAAAACGGTTTCAAATATACGCTTTAATGACTATTCTGGACAGGAAAAATATGTGCTGCTCATACATATCCATGGTTAACGCAGAGCTGTAATTTTTTTGTTGTCGGGCGGCCTAGTTTTTTCTTTCACTGACTAGGAATACCGGGCTAACTTTGACATTGTTTTTTTCTACACATCCAGTTCTTTCTATTGCTACCACTATCAGACTGAAAATATGAACCGACATGGTGCGTGCACCTTCACGCGAAATAATTTAACTAGTGTTAAGTTCAACTGAGCGACAACTGATAAGTTCTTTTAAGTGCCTCCTGTTGCCATAGTGTCCTGACACTTAAACAGTAAAAAGAGGCACATGGTGTTTGGTCAAGCCGTCACCTATTGAATTAATCGGTAGCGTAAATCGTTTCCTATACAAAAAGAAATTATTAAGGATGGAAATTGGTAAAAATCGCAGTGATAACAACTTCTTAAACAATGGAGACTGTATGAAAAGATGACCGTAATAAGAACCTTTTGTGCAAAATTAATTTTAATTTTCCGACATTCGCTCCTTTCAAAGACATTAATAGCGGGATCTGGCTCCA